>NC_064922.1:861319166-861622197 GCF_023897955.1 Schistocerca gregaria
TGACCCAGTATGCCACAGTTGTGGCAGGTCCTGTTCTCCTTACAGTTCTTGCACTTGTGACCGGGCCTATTGCATCGGTAACATTCCACATTTGAGTTGAACACGCGACGTTCTTCTTTTTGCATGTCATTTGGGTGCCTCAATGCTTCGGCAAAACCAACAGCTGCATCTACTGCCTCTTGAAATGTTTTACAGCGTTCGAGTCTGACTGCTTTGTTTACTTCTTCCCCATACAACCCATGGATGAATGTGTCAAGTGATTTGTGATCGGCTTCAAAAAGCTGGATCCGGTTCTCATTTTCGTCCTATACGAGCTCGTAAGTCTGAGCGTTTATGTTTCGGATTCTATCAGCAAATTGCTCGATAGAATCGTCACGCCGCATGTGCAAACTATGAAGTTGCTCACAGTAGAATGTGATTGCATTTTTGTGTTTGAACCTCTGAACCACTACCATTTTAAAATCATTGCAAACTTCTGTTTTCACGCAAATCGGTTTCGCGCTAATGAAACCTTGTGTGGCTCCTTGGATTCTCAATTTAGCAACTGCTAGTTTATCTGAATCAGTCCACGAACCCAACAGAGCTGCGCCTTTGAGTTTCCGAAAACATTCTTTCACATCTTCCTCAGGTTTTCCACTGTACACTAATACAGATGGCAACAGTGAAAAATTCTTTATTGGAACAGAAGTGCCATCATGTGACAAATCAACTGGGAGGCTACGCTCAATTTATCTGCTTTTAATTGTTGAATCTTTCTTCGTAGTTCTTTTATAATGGTTTGGAGATCGACCGTGTTACTAGCGTTTGCGTCTACCATTTTGAATGCAGTCTATACCGGTCACTTAATAAAGAAAAATTTAAAATCCATCACTGCCTTTTGTTTTAAGCCAATCTTAAGTAGACTAACCTGAATTCCAGCACTGGATGTCCCCGTGTTTATCGGACGATGTCCTTGGCTGCTGCTGCTGCTGCTGCTGCTTGCTTTGTTGTTGTGAAGATGCTCCGATGTTAAGTTTGCACATTGCTGCACTTTTCAGGTCTGTAGGTTTTTCGAAAATAATCCCACTTCTGACACGACTTTTTAACAGTGTCTTTTGGACAGCCAAGTAAAATGTTATTGCGTCCATTTGCTGTTAGGATGGGATGCGTGGGCAGTAGTTCTGGGTAGTGCAGAATGTGGAACATGGAAAACTTAGTTTTACCATTTATTAATGAAGATGGTGCGACAACGCATTATGTGTGTCTGGTAACCCATCATCACTGTGTCGAGAGCGATACATGTTCCCTGTTCTTCGTAGCCGGTGGCTGTGTACAGGCCACAGCACGCGACTCAGATTGCATTTCCCGTCAGCATTCCACATGATAAGCGCGCAGTGCGGCGACTCTGGCGCTGTCCGCTATGGCCGTACAGCTCTACCATTACATAGCTCTATTATATGGGTAAATGATGATGGCATCCTCGTGGGTAAAACATTCCAGAGGCAGAATAATCCACTTTTCAGATCTCTGTGTGGGAACTAATTAGGAAACCATCATCAGGAAAAACAAAACTGGTAACAACAGGTCAGAGTGTGGAATGTTCAATCCATTAATCAAGTAAGTAGGTTAGAAAATTTAAAAAGGGAAATGAGCAGGTTGAAGGTAGACATAATGGACTTTGATGAAGTTCGGTGGTGGGACGAACAGGACTTCTGTTCAGGTGAGTATGGGATTATAAATACAAAATCAGATAGAGCAGGAATAGGTCTAATAATGAATAAGGATATAGGAATGTGGGGAAGCTGCTGCATAACTATAGCATAATGAAAGCATTATCATAGCCAAGATAAAAACAAAGCCAAATCCTCCACAGTAGTACAAATTTACATGCCACCTAGCTCCACACTGAAAGAACGTGTATTTTTAGATAATAGAAATTATTCAGATTGTAAGGGAGATGAATATTTAATTGTGATAGGAACCAATGGAAAAATAGTAGCGGAAAGGAAAGAATGAGGGAGTTGCTGGTAGAATTTTGCATGGAGCATAACTGAAGCATCACTAACATTTCGCTTGGGAATTACGAAGAAAGATTGTATAGTAGGCTAGGAAAAGACTAGGGGACACTGCGAGATTTCAGATTGATTATGTAATGCTAAGGCAGAGGTTTCGGAACCAGATTTTAAACTGTAATACAGTTTTGCTATGTCAAATAACTGATGGTGGCTGCAGTAGAGGTTACAAAATGTACACTGGCAATGGCAAGAAAAGTGTTTAGGAAGAAAAGACAATTTTTAACATGAAATATAACTTTAAGCATTTGGAAGTCTTTTCGAAGCTATTTATCTATAATGTAGCCATATATGGAACTGAAACATGTGTGATAAGCAGTTCAGACACAAAGACAATGTGGTTCTACAGAAGAATGCCTGTTAATGTATAACTCAACTCATTCCCCATCTCTGAAGTCTCTACCTTATGAAATGATTTGTAGAACATAATGTTTGAATGAATGCCCATGTAAAGAGGCTACAGCATACCACAGCAGTGCATTTGATGACATTTAGTAAGATTTGGGAGCTAATGACAATTATTTATGATTCCAAAGTATGTGTTAATGCATAAATGTTTGTGGGAGTAACTGGAAAGGATGAAGAATAGTATTGTCAAAGAAAAGCATTATAACTGACTTGATACCCTACTACTGGAAGAACAAAGCTTCAGTAACCTATTGGTTATTGGTCTGCATAGTCTACTTGGTCATTAGGGTTCATATCATTATATTACTGCAGTAGTTTTAATTGTGCCTTGCCTTGTGAGGTTTATGCAGCTCTCCATAGAAAATAGTGCCTCCAGGCTGAGATGCAAATCACTCTTGAGCAGCAATAGGCTTCACAAAGGTCTAAACTTTTTTTGTGACAAAGGGAGTGTGATAGCGTAGAAATTACTTCTGTCCATCTTACAATCTGATGAAGTATCCCGTAACTCATTGACACAGGTTTCTGTGATGAGTAGCAGTACATCGTGTATCACTTGGGTTGAGGGATTAGTCACGTAAACTTGCAGGTGGTAAATCCAGGATTGTTACAAATAAACTCTGTATTAAGTGTATCTTTACTCTGTAATTCATTATCAGACCTGTATCGCTGAATTTGTTTTGTACATAGTCTGCTAAGTAAGAGCCTGGTAGGCACTTCGCACAGGTGGTAAAAGATATTGCCTTAGTTCTTTCACAGATCAATAGAGGGAGCCTTTATCCTTAGGTAGTTTACTTTGAATTCTCAAGCGAAATACACAAGAAGAGACATGAGTGTAGGTTATGCATTTCGTTCTGAGGCGTCATCGCTAAGTCCGCAGAAAGTCTAAATGCAGCTGACATCAAGAATTCCTCCCATGTCCTTTCCTTCTCTTCCACCCCCCACCCCCACCCCCATCCCCACCACCACCACCACCACCACCACCACCACCACCACCACCACACACACACACACACTCTTTCAATTTGTGTAGAATGTAATGTTTTAGTTTGTTGTCAAATATATTTTTCTGCTTGTTAACCTGGCCACAATATTAGTAAACAGACTGTATGTGTTATTCTGAAACCAAAAAAGTCAAAGTTCCAATTTGTATATATCTCGCTGATTAACAAAGTTGTAAAAATGCTGTGGTCTCTTTCTCGTGAAGCCCTGGTTACTGCATGTTAACTTGAAAATAGATTACAAGTATCTTTAAAGTTAAGTTGTTTGGTTCAATAAAGTTATGTGCATTACCCTGCATGTAGAAAGGCGGAAATATTGTTCTTTATGTAGCACTTATGTGTGCCTTTCTTGTTGTACATCTCCTAAAGCACTTATTGCAAAGAAAATTGTTGTTGCAGGTCACCACCACATTCACGTGAGCCATCAGAGGAACCTATGGAACAGGATGACGCAAAGTGAACAGCCACTGCACATTTCTCGAATATTATTGTCATAAATGGCTACTGCAAACCAGGCAGGCTTTTGTAAATGGGTGTTGAAAATATACCCAGTGTATTGGAATTGTACTTTGGCTGCAAGCTGTGTGCAGCTATAAAAATCTCTAAGAATGTTTCATTGAGCAGTGGCTTCCTTATTGGAAAGTGTATGATGCGTACTTTTGATTGTTGGGCATCGATGTATGTGATGCCCTAGTTTGTTGTGAAAGAAACACAAAGTTTGTGTTTGATTCGGAGAAGGTTCTTGGAAAGCAAAGACGTCACTGGTTGACTGTATTGATTCAGTGTTGTACTTCTGTTCAGATGCAACGAATGTGAAAAACGTATTTGTATGATCCATATCTCCATGTTGTATTGTTGACACATTTTCTTTAGTAATTTGGCATGTTTTGTTTTACGTAGAGTGTATCTTGTTATGTGAAGGAATTGAGAAGGAGATTTATTACAGAAGTATTTGTTTGTGAAGTAATTAATATTTCATACAAAAGACATTAGTTATAGGAAATATGATTTGATGAAATTAGGTGTTGTATGTATGCATGTGTGTGTCTATGTATATATATATATATAAATGTCTTTTTACAGTGTCAGATGATACACATTATTTTTTTTATGTATATTGCGTGAATATATGGCTGTAACTGATAGCCTAATGGTAAATGTTGACAGTTTATTGTAACAGTAGTTTATGAAGTGCTGGACACTTTATTTCTCGAGTTTTCTGTCTTTGTCAGATATTGTGGGATTATACAAGTGATGTGTTAAACGTCATGTTTTGAGTTGCAATTGTACATTGATGTTGCATATAATAGCCAGTTTTGTGATAAAAGATATAACAATTATGTACTTTAAATTTCAGTTGCAAAAGTAATTAGTTACGTGTCCATAAGTGTTACATAGTATTTGTACGACAAGTATGTCGAGCTCATGTTTGTGTACCTCGACGTATAATATATGTTGTACAAGCTTGTTCGGTATGTCGGAGATGCTAAATTGTATGGTAATTGTGATAAATGTGCAGGCGTGATTCGAAGAGCATTTATTTTTATGTCAAGGATTTTACATATATATTTAAAGAAAAAACTGATCAAATTTTTAATGGGAAATATTATTTGTTGTTATACAGATTTGTATATGTGGTTACATATAAATTCTGACCGTCTTTAATGTCATTGAAAAGTTAAACTTTTAATAAATGCAAGTGTTGTTTGTCCATAGTCGTTGTGAGAGAATGTTTATTCTTATCTGACAGATAACTGTTATAGTTGCAAATATTTTATGCGATAATGAGCCGTTTGCATTCACTGTGAGAAGGAGCTTTATAAATGGTTGTGATGATGGTATATATATATGAGAGCTGCCTGTATTGTCTAAGTAAGATGCCGACATTCCTGTATGAGAAAGTAGAACTGAATGTTCCTGATTTATGTAACCGTGAATCTGTAATAGAAGTGAAGATTGCACATATTCATTGTCTTACTTGAAATCTGAGCTTACAGGAACGTAAGAAGTGTATTTCATCACGTAACTGATGCCTTGTGGCACTCTTCTTACCCTCTTTTTTTAAATAAATAAATAAATAAGTAAATAAAAAATTGCTGACAGTTGTCAGCAGTGAACAGGCACATGCAAGTCATTACTTAATGTTAAGTTCAGGTTTCTTATTTCTTTCTTTTTTTCCTTTGTCATACTGATACATTCCGACAGAACACAGCAATCCTCTTTCGTATTGCACTGAAAACTGCTTTGAAGCACCTTGCCATGAAGAGAGGGAATGAAGTTTGGAGGGAGGTAGAGGGTAGTTTTGGAAATATAGCCAGCACATTTGTCCCCCTCATGTGCCTGTGTTCAGCTGGGACTTGTTGAGCAGGGTGAACAGCAATTTGTGGCTCACTTTGATTATTACCTTGTTTGTCCTAGCTGCTGGCCTAGTTATGCAGACAACATTATTTGTAACGGTAATCTACTGTATTTTATTCATTGTGTGTCTTTACATAATATTCTAACTGTACTTTTGCAGACAGATGCATACGCTAGAATTTGGTTGAGGTCATGAAATTGGTAATTATTGATGTTCTCCATTTACTTAGTGAACTAAGCATACTTTCACACACACATTCTGTGCCATTTCTGCTTCTGACTTTGCTGTTTATCACCTTAAAACCTAACTGTATCACATTCACTATGTTGACTGTTTGTGCAGATATTATATTTGCTAAATATTTCCATATTTCTGTTGCACAATAGGAAAAATGTTTGGTCTCGTGATGGCACATACATGAGGACACAAGTATTGAAAGTGTACAGTTTATGAGCTACAAAATATTGGAAAAGTATTTTTGTCCTTACGATTATTTGTATCTATTTCATCAAGTTTGTTATTAATACAAAGTTACAAACAACAGAACATGAGTGAAATGTGTGATGGCCATCTTGTTAATCAATAAAATAAGCCTGACTTGGTTGAATTTTTGTGCTTCTGTGCATACCAGTTGTATTAGCTTCACCATTGTGAAGAATGCTTTGCATTTTGAAGTAATTACATTGTTTACTCTTTACTGAGCATTTAATATCTTAATTGCCTGGAGGTCTTGAGAGACATGGAATAAATTTTTAATACTTGTACCACACAGCGAGAAAAAAATGGTTAATAGTTCTACACTGATAGCTCTCAAATGAAAGTGTGGCAGATTTTGCCTTGGTTTATGTGTCACAGATATGTATGAACATTGAGCTAATGGACATAAACATTCTAATTAACCATACCATATAAATTAAACAGATGTAGATTATCTTAAGAAAAGTCATTCACTCTTGAGAAAGTGATTTTCTCAGTATATTTTCCTTTTCTTGTAGTGTACATTCTCGAATAACGATTTGGAACTCTCTTTCAGTTTCTTATTAGATTACATCAATAACATCCCTCAAATGTGTGTTCAAGGAAGGTTATCAAAATAATTTTCACCTATACCGATTGTCATAAATATATAACACATCAGCCCATTCTGTCATATAAATAAAGCTGCATAATCCAGCTTAGATCATCTATCAGAGTGGTCATAATTTGTGTGTGTGTGTGTGTGTGTGTGTGTGTGTGTGTGTGTGTGTGTGTGTGTGTGAGAGAGAGAGAGAGAGAGAGAGAGAGAGAGAGAGAGAGAGAGAGAGAGAGAGAGAGAGAGTGAGAAAGAGAGAGAGTGTGTTAGTATATTTTGAAGTATATGTCACTTGATAAAAAAGGGGGAACCAAGGCAGAGAACACTGAAATTAAATTACTTGTATTTATACACATTGTTAATTCTAGTCAAAAGTTACAGTGGAACATTCCATACATTTAAAGAAATAAAATATGTTTCAGGTACCTGAATGTCACTTAAAGCTTATGGGGAAATACCTGTGAGTTTGCCTATGTGTTGGAATGCTCACATAAATCCTTATTTTCAGATACCTAATGTAAATAAAATTAAAATAAATGTATTATTTCAGTAATCCATAATTTTTAAAGCACTGACCTTGCCCCTCAGATTTAATTTGTAAAAAAAAGAGGATGATAAAGTTGTCATAATGTTGTCTAATTGCAATTGAGCAAATGTTTCTGTCATTAAATGCTACAGTGTAAAGGATTTGTAATCAGAGGTGCTGTGCCTAGTCTCTTATGACAGCACCGGTAACTTTTTCTTTTAACGGTTTGCTCTTATAAATAAGTCAGCATAAGTAAAATGAAAGTAGTATGCGTAAAATGAACTGGAAGGTTGCATATTTCTCCACATTATCTTTAGGTGTATGGGGAAATTATCGTGGCAGAACTATGGAATCTTAATTAACCACATCCCTAAAAGCCCCATGAAATGGAGTCTTAATTATTGGGAAAAAAATTAGATAAAACAATGATTTTCCAACCGTTTTAACTATCAGTGCTGCAAGATGATTGTTTTGTTACATAGTTGTGAGGATTAAAAGTGATTAGGAGGGGAATTCTTCCAAACTCTGTAGAAGAATAAGGATTTCCATAACCTATAGAGAAGCTTAAATGTCATAAGTGGATCTATCAGTTCTTGTATTTGTTGTTATCTAAGGACAGTCCAATAGGACAAGAATGGCATAAATGCTAACAGTTTACCAAACTTGAGCTTCAGTTCTGTGAGATTTATTTGTCTGATGTGCAAAATTCTGTATCTGACTTTATTTTGATTGCTAACAGTTTTGTGTGAACATTTTGTCCTATTCAGGATTTCCAGTGATTGTCAACTACACCAAGAGCTAATTTTCAGTAGTTGTTAAATTTATGAGCAGAAGTACTGTCCTGTCTCTCCTCAGAACTGTTGCTAGCAAGATATGTGTTGTTAATCCACCATATTGTAAACTGTAGATGACAGGTTGGGACTGTGACACAAAATTAATTCTCAGCTGCTCAGAATTCAGAAGCTTTTCACACCAAACATAAAGCTTGTGTTTCAGGCTGTTTTAGACATTCATAAAATGACACATTTATGGAATCTCTTTTTTGTAAGAGCCTTAAATACTATGTAAATCTACAGACATTTGGCATTGTTTCAATGCTGGACTTAACAATATAGTCGGGTAGTTGTTACATCAATAAAAAGCAACAAAACTATATAGTAATTGAAAAGAAATTTGTGTTATGTTGTCACTGAAAATATCATTATATATGCTGCAAGTATTTCTTCTTTCATAGAAAAGCTCCTAGCTTTGAGGAACTCAATGTCAACACTTCATGTACAAAAGAAACATAAGTTGGCATCAAATGCACTACATCTCTTTTTAAGTTTTTCCACAGAACGCACTTTAATTATGTATGTATTTGTGTCACATTAAAAGATTGTGTCAGCTGTGTGTGTATTTACCTGATCTACAGTACCAACAACTGAGTTGACCTTCTTTTCCACTGCTGATAACTGCTTGCAATGAATGTGTTACAGGACAGGAATTTCTTATTCATTAGTAGAACTTTTTTGTGCTTTTATTTTGTGGAAATGGAATTCTGGCTGTAGCATATAATTGACAGTAAAATTTTGCCGTTTATATAGATTCGAAGGCGCCTGCTGTCATTCTAGGAGTGTGGCAAATTTTTAATGTTTGCCTCCACCTTACTTCCCTATAACTCTTTAAAAAAAATGCAGAATAGAAACTTCTCTCCCCCCTTCTCAACCCTCCCCCTCCCTTTACAATGTTATTTATACCTGATATCTAATAACTGGAAAGAAATACCTGCTATTTAAATCCAAGTTTGTTTGGTCTGGTTTTCAGTCATAAAGTGTATTACTATACCAGTTTGTATAGCGAGGACAGAAGGAATTTGCTTGGTCAATCTAAATTCATAAAATATGGTATGCTGTAAATCACACTATCTCTAATATATATTTTGTGTGTAGATTATTCTGTGAAAATAATAATTTGATACCAAGTGTATAATTACTCTCTTGTTAAGTGAATCTCATATACTTTGTCACCGTGTTTCACATGTATGACTTGTGATGTAGTCTCGCATTGTGTATTTCAAGCTTCTTTCGAGGATGAAATATAAATGTTTGAAAGATTGTAGGTCCTCATTGTTATGCTCATGTAGTGACTTTTGATTGTTGCTTGTTACATTTAACATGTGGATGTATATTGTTAAATTTATATCTATTTTATGAATATGTTGTAACAATTTTATGTCACATAAAAGTTGCCATATGTAAATGCTAAACCACAGAGCATGTTAATATTATTAAGTATAGAGCTATAATGCTGTCATATGTTGTCAGTGTCTTTCAGAATACATGTTTACATTTGTTGATGGCATGATTGTGTGCAATAGCAGAAGCGTGCAAGTTACTGTTATCGCTAATGAATTTTATGTATCAATAAATTTTCCATTTTGATGAAAGTTGGTATACTGGTGTCTCTTTAGTCACTTCATTTGTGTTAAGGTATGTTGTAACATTTGTGTGGAAATACGTAAGGGTTATTCAAGTGTAGTTCCAGATGTTTGTAACTTGTGAGTTGAGTGATGCCCTATTTACAAGCCTTTAAGCATACTGAAAAAGAAATTAGCCTGCACTAAAACTGTGTTGTCTGCAAACAGTTACTGGACTGTTTTAATGAAAAGTGGAATATGAAATTGCATTATATTGGATAATAAAGGGAAATATAGGACTTGAAGGTCCAAAATGCAGAGCTCCCCCATTTCATAGACCATCATACTTTGAATCTAAAATTTCACATTACATTATTGTAAAACATAAGTACCTTATACCTGTATGCTTAGATATCTATGGTTTTTTATGAATTCATTGTGTTTCTCTGAGAAATTAATCTTATTCAATATCTCTGCCAGGTCTGAAACATAGTCATAAAATTCTGAGCGAGTTACATTCCTGAAATTGTATTTAAGAAAAATAATGCCATTCATGAGACCATGTTTAGTCTGTTTTCTTTCATTTGTCCACTGAACTGAAATTTATAAGAAAAATGCATTCAATGTTTGAATGCAGAGACAACAGAAGTCTGTTTCTTTTTTCTTTCTTTTTTTTTAAAAAAAATTTTACAGTAGAGTGATAAAACTGCATCTTTTCCAAATTTACAGCAGATTATTGTTTTTTTTTAATATACAAATATTACACATAAAAACACATTTGTGGTGTTAAATTCTGAATTTGGTTTTCAATTGCAGTTTCTAAAACTAAAAATTCAGTAAAAAACTTGGGGTTTTTGCATTAAAAGAATAAAACTTGGATTTCAGGGGAGAGACATACTTGGGGCAGGTAAATCTGTAGTCTACAGAGTAGATGGAACTAAAAATATCCTTCAGTTTGTATTTTACTGATGAGAGACAGCCATATGTACACCAGCGGAAAAATGCTGCTATTGCAGCACAAAAATTGGTCTTTTTATTAAAAGACTGGCTGAAAAGAGGAGTACTAGCTGCCTCATACTATCTTTCTCAGCATCTTTAAAAAATGTTCACTAACATACTGCCATGCAAGCACATTCGCACTCTTTCAAACGTGCCCTTCACCTCTCCCTACCACAAGCTGCCCTACCTGTAACTCAACACACCCACCAGCCCATCGCTGTAGGTCTTTCATGCCCATCCACTGCAGATTGCCTGTCTCAACTCATTTGTTCGGCCCAACTCTTTGTCATTACCTCTTTGTGGCTCTCCAGCTGTCACTGTCTCCTGTGTCACAGCCACAGTCTCCTTCGTCCTGCCCCACTGCTACTGCCTCCCCTCACTCTCACTGTCACTGTCTCTGTCTCCCTCTTACTGCTACCATCTCATTCATTCCTGCCCACCGTTGCTGTCTCTTCTCACTGTCACTAGCACCGTTCTCTCACTGTCTTCTATGTTCCACAGTTTTTTGCTACTTCTCCATCTCTTTATCGCTGCCACTGTCTCCTTCTCTGTCGGCATAAAAAAGCATGAATATGTTTGCATGACAATATTTTCGCAAAATTTTTTAAAGGTGCCGATGATGTCTTTCTCAGTGGAGAGAAGTCTTCCGAAGTAAGAGTGATTTCAGGTGTGCCGCAGGGGAGTGTCGTAGGACCGTTGCTATTCACAATATACATAAATGACCTTGTGGATAACATCAGAAGTTCACTGAGGCTTTTTGAAGGTGATGCTGTGGTATATTGAGAGGTTGTAACAATGGAAAATTGTACTGAAATGCAGGAGGATATGCAACAAATTGACGCATGGTGCAGGGAATGGCAATTGAATCTCAATGTAGACAAGTGTAATGTGCTATGGATACATAGAAAGAAAGATCCTTTATTATTTAGCTACAATATAACAGGTCAGCAACTGGAAACAGTTAGGGAGTAGGCATTAGGAGTGATTTAAAATGGAATGATCATATAAAGTAGATCATTAGTAAAGCAGATGCTAGACTGAGATTCATTGGAAGAATCCTAAATCCAAAAACAAAGGAAGTAGGCTACAGTACACTTGTTCGCCCACTGCTTGAATATTGCTCACCAGTGTAAGATCTGTACCAGATAGTGTTGATAGAAGAGAGAGAGAAGATCCAACGGAGAACAGCGCGCTTCATTACAGGATCATTTAGTAATCGTGAAAGCATTATGGAGGTGATAGATAAACTCCTGTGGAAGACTGTAGGAGAGACGCACAGTAGCTCGGTACGGGCTTTTGTTGAAGTTTCGAGAACATACCTTCACCGAGGAGTCAAGCAGTACATTACTCCTATGTATATCTCCTGAAGAGACCATGAGGATAAAATCAGAGAGAGTAGAGCCCACACAGAGGCATACCAACAGTCTTTCTTTCCACAAACTATACGAGACTGGAATAGTAGGGAGAACCAATAGAGGTACTGAAGGTACCCTCTGTCACACACAATCAGGTGGCTTGCAGAGTATGGATGTAGATGTATATGTAGATGATAGACTGATGCAGCTGGTACTCCTTTTTCAGAGTCTTTTAATAAAAAGGAGCACAACCGCCTTTTTTCTGCTGCTTCCCTTCTTATCCTTGCCACAAGAGGGATGTGTAAAATTTTGATACTTATATGAAAGTTAATTAACACAAAACTAAAATTGCACCTCACAACAGATTTTATGTGCACAGAAATTTGTGTGCATTTCAGTACTACAACATGGAGTTCCCGAACCCATCTGATGATACTGGACACACTTTACATCATATTTTTCCAGGGTGCGTTCCTTCATAAACTAGGTTTTTTCTGATACTGCATTTTACAAGAGTATTTAATGTGTACAAGTTGGGTATCTTTGAACCTCTGTATCTCAGAAATGGATACAGAGGTACAGAAAATTTTCAAGACTAGAATCTTTGAACATGTCATAAAAATTACAACCATTTGCAATGTACAGCAATCTGGGAATCTGCGACTGAGATTTGGTACACTGCTGACGGTGAAAAAATGGGATTTCCACAGGAACTACCCACGAATTTATGCAAATGCGTAACTCATTCATTATTCATTCATTCACAGGTATACCCTTCAGTTTAATTAAATCATGGGCTTATCACATGTATACCGATCATCAATCAATTTACTTGATAATTTTTTTGTATGTAACATTGAACCTCTGTATCTTGGAAAGGGATAAAGATATCAAGAAAATTTCCAACATAGTTAGAGATCGGTATCTTAGGCAAACCTCATAAAAATTTCTGCCATTTTCTGTGTGTAGTTATCTTGAAATCTGTGGCTGGGGTTTGGTCCACCGATGATAGCAAAAATATAACAAAAAACTCTTTCTTTTATATTTTCTGAAGAACTGCCATGAACGAATGGTACTTCCATACATCCGTAAAGTCCAACATAGACCACATCAAATGCAAAAAGAACCAACCAATTTGTTCCTTTTGCCTAAGCAGTAGGAATGTGTAATGATCGCACTTTGACCATGTACTGTAGGATAGTGACTGTTGCTATTCACAATATACATAAATGACCTTGTGGATAACATCAGAAGTTCACTGAGGCTTTTTGAAGGTGATGCTGTGGTATATCCTTCCATTGGATATGCAAATAGTCCCTAGTTCCAGGCTATCCAAAATAATTGACCCTACCTTTTTATCACCAATTGAGCCTGAAGTATGAGCATTGGAAAATGGTGTTCTTATACGCAGCACTTTGGAACATATTGGTAAGCATGTTGTCACGTGCATACTGCTAAGATGACACACAAAGTGACATACTGAAAATTTAATACAGTAAAACTGAATTTGGACTGGAGGAAAGGAGTGAAAGAGGAAGCTGCCTGGTGGACTTTCGCACAGAACATAATTGTATCATTGCCAACAATTCGTTTAAGAATCATAAAAGGAGGTTGACTGGAGACACTGGAAGGTTTCAGATTGATTATATAATGGTAAGACAGAGATTTTGGAACCAGATTTTAAATTGTAAGACATTTACAGGGACAGATGTGGACTCTGACCACTATTTATTGGTTATGAACTGTATATTAAAATTGAAGAAGTTGGAAAAAGGTAGCAAATTACAGAGATGGGACTTGGATAAATTGAAAGGACCAGAAGTTGTTGAGAGTTTTGGAGAGAGCACTAGACAACAGTTGACCAGGACAGGGGAAGTAAATAGAGTAGGATATGAATGGGTAGCTTTAAGGGATGAAATAGTGAAGTCGGCAGATAATCAAATAGGTAAAAAGACAGAGCCTAGTAGAAATCCTTGGCTAACACAAGAGATATTGAATTGAACTGTTGAAAGAAGAAAATTTAAAAATGCAGCAAATGAAAAGGCAAAAGGGAATAAAAACGTTAAAAAAATGAGTGACAGGAAGTGAAAAATTACTAAGCAGGAATGGCTAAGGATTTAGAAGCATATTTCACAAGGTGGAAGATAGATATCACCTACAAGAAAATTAAATATTGCTTGATATTTATTTTATGTATGACATGCTAGTTTGAGTGTTTTACTTCTGATGAAGGCACTCATAGTAGTGCTGAAATCTGGGTCCAAAGACCGAGGACTGTTATTGCTGTAATTTTAATTAAAGAGGCCTCTAGGGAAATGAAACACAGTGTATGAATATCAAGAGCTCAGATGGTAAACCAGTCCTAAGCAAAGAAGGATGATGATGATGATGATGATGATGATGATTTATGGTGGAGGGTGATAAACAGTTAGGTCATCAGTGCCCTTGCATTAATGTTATACCAAAGGAGATTTTCACAATCTATGGAAGAAAATCAATACACTGGAAAACTACATCTGATCCCACCACAGGAAACATAAAGCAACCCCAAGAAGATGAGGTTCCTTAAAGCTTGTAATAAAATCCCAGCGAGACACAGCAGGATAACTCAATAAAACCATAGATAAAATACCTGTAAGGATGCTGTTAAAAAAAGGGAAAAATATCTGTGGCTTGATGACGACTTAGAAATCATACGTAACTGTGCCACCCTGTGAAACATTAAAATCTCACACCCATTATTTTGGAAAGAATTCCGGACACCACACAAAATTTTAAGACATGAACAACACTCACCTCATTATCAGTTCAAATAGAAGGAAGATTTTGTGGGAGACCTAGTCAACCCTCAGGTCATCATATAAAACGCACTCAGTTGAAAGATATCGTACTGACAGCTGTGTCCTGCATCTCTGACATACTGTGGGCTCCTCCCTATAAGTAAGAGGAAGCCATGTGTCAATGGACAATGTTCCACACTAAACTGAGTGAGGGCTTCTTCTTCACACCATCTTGAGTGGAAGGAGATGATTCATGGTCCCCTGGAAGTCTTGATGGGATTAAGTTCATTGTTCCTCACTTCCAGCCACTGGGACTCCCACCAACATATGGCCTTCCTGGTCAGTGACATCCCACAGAGGGACTGAACAGAGGGCAGGAGGAGGAAGGGAGCAATCCTCCTCAGCAGCAGCAAGTTCGTTTCCCTGGATGCCTATGTGCCCTGCAAAAGGAGGAGGGTGTCCTGTACCTGTTGCACCATCCGATTTGCTTGGTACATCTGTCCAACAGTGAGAAGGGCACTTGGAGAATCAAAGCAGATGATACACTTTTTGTCATGATGTCTTCTCACCTGCTCCACTGCCCTCAGGATAGCAAGAAGTTCTGCATAATAAACTGGAAACTGCTCTGGGAGCCCTATCCTGAGGACAATGTTGGGGAACACAACAGAACAACCAAAAACTTCTCCCTGCTTAGAACCATCCGTGTAGACTAATAAAATCTGAATGGCTACGTAAAATTCCATTAAATTCAATTTTTAAATCATAGTCAGGGGTACAATGCTTCTTGTGAGCAGCCAGTTCTAAAATTAATCCGGGCCTTGGTAGTAGCCAGGGGGAGACCCTACTCCACCCTTGGCTTAGGACCTTAATGCCACCCACCTGTAGTAACTCAAGGCTCTCCCTTGCACGGATCCCAAATAGTGGTGATACTTGTGTTCGATGATCAAACAGCCATTCTGATGGCGGTTGAACAACATCACTGGACGCTAGCGATGTAGGAATGGACAATCTTCCATAAACTTGGTGTACCACAAGAAAAAGATATCAAATAGACAGGAGAGGCTCACCAGCCCCCACATAAAAACTAGCAACAGGGCTCATGCGGTAGGCACCCGTCGACAGCCTAATGCCATCGTGATGAACTGCATCCAACATTTTATGGTATGAAGGCCTTGCTGACCCACAAATCTGGCATCCGTATTCAAGCCGGGGTCGCACAAAAGCCTCATAAAGTTGAAGCAGATGTGCTCTGTCGGCTCCCCAAGACCTATGACTGACACATTTAAGGATGTTTAAGGCCTTGAGACATCTCAGTTTCAGTTTTTTTAAGATGTGGAAACCATGTTAACTTGTCATGAAAGATAAGACCCAGATACTTCACCTTTTCCTTAAAAGTGAGAATGGTGTCCACCTGTTTTAAACAGACAGCAACAACAATTAAAAGCAGCAGAAACTGTTTTCTCTTATGATAATTTAAAACCTGTGGTGTAAGACCATTCCTCCAACTGCCTGATCGTCAGTTTGCAATTGCCGAGTAGCTGTGGCGAGGCTGGAGGGTGCACAGAAGATGGAGAAGTCTTCCACAAACAAGGAACATAGTACTGAAAGTTGCACTGTGGTTGTGACACTATTGATTGCAATGGCGAAAGCCACGACACTTAAAACACTACCTTGAGGGACACCATTCTTGTGTTTAAAATGGTCAGAAAGGGCATTCCCAATCCTGTATCCAAAATCTCTGTCCAAGAGAAAGGTTCATATGAAGGTCAGTAGACGTCCACGGAATCTCCACTGATGGAGCTGCGACAAAATATTATGCCTCTAGGTAGTGTTGTAGGCCTTTCCCAAATTGAAGAAAACACTGGTAAGGTGTTGCTTATGAAGGAAAACTTGTCGAATTGCAGCTTCGAGCAGGGTCAGGTGATTGAGAGCGGAGCAATACCTCCTGAACCCTCACTGGGAGTGATTGAGTAGGGACCTGGTTTCAAGAAGCCAGACTAAGCACCGATTGACAATACGCTTCAGTGTCTTTCCTACACAGCTTGTCAGGCAATTACTATGATAACTACCAGGGTCTGTCTGATCCTTTCCTGGTTTTAAAATTGGGATTAAAATAGATTCTTTCCACAAGTTGGGAAAGTAGCCAGTTATGCAAATTTTATTGAAGAGTTGAAGGACGAGTTCCTTTGACCGTTGGTCTAACTGTTGCAATGCACTGTAGGTTATCAGGTAGTTTTTAGGGGTGGTATCACAAGCAACTGACAATGCAGAATCCAGCTCCCACAGAGACAAAGGCTGGTCATATTCTTCCATGTTGGTGGAACAGAAACCAAGATCAGCCTTTTCCTGGGCCTCCCGATATCGATGGAAGGGGATATCCTGTTTGGAATCAGCCGTAATTGATTTATATGAATCAGCTATTGTCTGAGCTATATCCCTAATTGATGTTACAAGAGCCCCCTGTATTCGTACAGCTGCTATTGGCAGTTGAGAGTTGTGTCTTGAGATCCTCTTGATGGCTTCCCACACTCCACTTGTGGAAGTGGACTTATTGATGGAGTTCAGGAACTCTTGCCAAGACTCTGCTTACTCTCCCAAATTATTCTCCTCGCCTTTGCATGCGCCATTCAAAAGTTTGCAAGACTCTCGACTGTAGGGCATCGATTGACTCTGCACATAGCTGCCCTCCGGTGCCTCATTGCAAATCAACACACATCATTCCACCAAAGGACAGGTGGCGTCCTAGGCACTTCCTCAGTCTTTGGGATGGGCTGAATCACAGATGTAATGTGATCCACCCTGTCCTGGATGCCACAACATTGCTCAAAAATGGCTAACTGCCTGTAAAGCATCCAGTTAGCCTTCTTGAATAACCATTTCAGTGGCTTTCTTTCAGGAGAGACATGAAAATAGTCACTACCATGAAGGTAACTATCCACTGCCCACTGAGCAGTGTCCCCAAGAGCAGATGAGCAGAAGGAGAGGTCTATGGCTCTAGAAAAACCTGTAGCGATGCTTAAATGTGTGACTTGACCCGTGTTCACCAGTATAAGTTCTGTTGTGTATAGCATATCCTCAAGCACCTGACCCTTGGGTGACATGGTGTTAGAACCCCATAGTGCACTGTGTGCATTGAAGTCCCCTAAAAGGAGAAAGGGTCGTGGGTAGTCCATCAAGAAGATGAGTGAGGACCCCACTATCAAGAGGCTCATGGGGTGGTAAGTACACAGAGCACACTGTGATGTCAACATGGGCGACTAACTGAACAGCAACCACTTGTAGTGTTGCTGTTAAGAGAATAGGTGATGAGTAAAAGTGTCCTTTATGAACACTGCAATCCCACCTTTTGCCCTGTCACCAGTAGGGCCGTCATTTCTATAAAGGTGATAGCCTCCAAGTACAAGTGTGTCAGTCTCTTTAAAATGAGTCTCTTGAAGGCAGAGGCAAAAAGGTCACCATTTCATCAGTGTGGTATTGATTTACCCCTGTCTTTGTGCCAAGGTGGTGAGGCACTTGTAGAGTGAGGTGTAGTAGTGGGGCTGACTAGGCCTGATGATGAGGCATCAAAATCCATGATGTCTTCATCATCTGTCAGACATGCCAGAACAACATATGATGGCGCCCAGGTCAGCTTTCGACCCAAATGTTGGGATCCTTTCCCTGCTCTCTTTCCCAGCTGAAGAAACTTGGCATTGAGGGGCACTCTGCTTTTGGGGTGCCTTTGGGCTGTGCACTGTGGAAGCATTACTGGTCTCTCCTGTCATAGCTGTCTGGATCGCTATGTCTTTCACTTTACTTTGGCACATACAGGTGCAAGTACAGATGCTAGAGGTGGGTAATGGAATACTGGACGTCATCTGAGTCAAAGCGTTGTCCTTAGTAACAGGTTTCTGCACCAACGAATCATAAGACAGGGGTTTCATCACTTGATATGATAGTCCTTTTTGACTTCTGCATAGGGGATCGTTTGGTCACTTTTATTTCCTGAATTTTGCGTTCCTCTGCAAACACAGGGCAGGCTCAGCTCCAAACTGGGTGGCTTCCATAGCAGTTAATACAGATTGCTGGAGATGGACAGTCCATCCTAGCTTCATGGGCTGCCTTTCCACATGTCCCACAAGTCACTTCGTCTCTGTAATTCAGTGCTGTATGTATGGAAAATGCTGACATTTGAAGCATCGCATAGGGTTAGGTACATAGGGCCAAACCCTACCCTAAGTTGGAGGAAACCTGCCGTGATGTGTTCAGGTAGCATTGAAGAACTGAAGGTCACAATAAAAGTGGCAGTATTCTCAGTCTCTCCACTGTTCTTGCATGTCCTTTGTTCCACATTTATGATTGCCTGTGGTGCCCATTCTTGTTTCAGTTCAGCAGCGTCTATATCCGTAATATCATGGCAGGTTACCACACCTTTGCTGGAGTTAAGGGACTTGTGCAATGATGTCGTACTCACCCAATTTCTGTTACTTCTTAAGGAGTTAGCCCAGTTAGTCTCAACAAGCAAGGAACCATTGCACAACTGCTTAATAGACTTTAGGGTACCAGCCAGTCCTTCTAAGCCTTTGTGGATATAGAAGGGGGACATTTTTCCAAACGTCCCCTCCTTCCTCTTGATCACTACAAAGACATTGTCATTCATGACTCCATGAGCCCTGCTACTGACAAGTTGATTATCAGGACAAGCCTCCCTCAGTCTTTTTGAGGAATGGGTGTGAGAACTCCCAGGTGGTACACCCTTCCCATTGGGAGGAGAAGAAGAAGATTTCGAGGGTTCCATCTTGGTCCCACAAGCAACTAGGGAAATAAGATTCCACTCAGACAGAACCCTGCATGTCTGAGTAAGCCTTATACAACTGAGGTGCGGCAGGTTCCCCAGAGGTTGCCCACTAATGACTGTTCCACCTCACCACCTCAACAGCCATGCATCTCATCAGCGTGCAGCACACCTTGACATTGAGACTAATTTTTTTAATTTTTTTTTAAGAGTTTTATTCCCATCCTCACGATCTGGTCAGTCAAGCCAAGATCCCCATTCCCTGTGGCATACAACGTTCCACCGCCGCACTGCACAGTGGTCGCTGAAGCATGCCCAGAGCTTAAGATGGCAGGGGACTGGCAGCCCTTACCAGTGCCCAGCTAAGGAACCCTGGGGTCGCCAAGCCTGTACTGAGCAAACACATGCTGAGCCCCTGAGCTGAAAGGTGGAAGTAGTATGATAGTGGTTTTAAAAGTTCTTTGAATCACCACGAGAGGTAAGCACTAGCACAATGATTTGTTCACGTGATATTCATAAGACTGTTGCCTGTAAACATGTGCCACATCAGTGCTCTTTGAATGTAATGATTTGCAAGGACGGAAAAATTGATTCGAGTAGTGATTAAGTACTTCGTAAAGAAAGGTATGAAAGTGAAGGACATTCATGCCAATTTCCAGAATACACTGGATGACTCTGCTCCTGCATATTCAACTTATGCCAAGTGGACAAATGAGTTTAAATTTGGGTGGGAGAGCTCAGATGATGATCCGCACAGTGGTCAGCCAAGATGTGTCACTACTCCAGAAATCATGGGAAAAGTGCACAAAATGGTCGCGGTCGACCGCCAATTGAAAGTGCGTGAAATTGCTCATGCTTGCCAGATGTCATCTGAAAGGGTATATCATATTTTAACTGAAGAATTAGAAATGAAAAAACTATCTGCAAGATGGGCTCTTGACGCGTGCCCGCACACAAGTGCCATCGCCATGGCAAAATTACATGAATTAAGGTATGAATTGTTGCTACACCCACCTTATTCACCTGGAATGGTTCCGTCAGACTTCCATCCCTTACCAAAACTGAAAATTTTTCTTGGTGGACGAAGATTCACGTCAAACTATAGAACTGATAGCCGGAAATGACAATTATTTTACAGGCCTAGAGGAAACTCATTTTCGAGATGGGATGAAGGCACTGGAACATCATTGGCCCAAATGCATTAATCTACAAGGAGACTAGATTGAAAAATAAAAACATGTTTCAGTGATGGAAGTACTTTTTTTCTACTCTGTTCCGATAACTTTTCATACCACGATTGTATATAGAGGGTCCATACAAGGGAGATAAACTTGAAAACAATATTATGGAAAGGGAGGTGGATGTAGCTGAAGATGAGATGAGGGATATGATACTGTGAGAAGAATTTGACAAAGCCCTGGAAGATTTGAAGTTGAAGCAAGGTCCCGGGAGTAGATGATATTCTCTCAGAACTACTGATAGCCTTGGAAGAGCTAGCCATCGGCAAAATTCTTACATCTGGTGTGCAAGATGTATGAGAAAGTTGAAATATACTCAGACTTCAAGAAGGATATAGTAATTCCAATTCCAAAGAAAGCAGTTTCTGACAGATGCAAAAATTACCAAACAACCAATTTCATAAGTCACAGTTGCAAAATACTAACATGAATTCCTTACAGAAGAATGGCAAAACTGGTAGAAGCAAACATCGGGGAAGATAAGTTTGGATTCTGGAGAAATGTAGGAACACGTGAGACGATAATGATCCTACAACTTACCTTAGAGGATAGGTTAAGGAAATGCGAACCTACATTTATGGCATTTGTTCTTTGAAATTCTTAAGGTAGTACAGGTAAAAAACAGAGAGCAAAAGGCTATTTACAACTTCTACAGAAAGCAGATGGCAGTTATAAGAGATGAGGGGCACAAAAGGGAAGCAGTGTTTGAGAAGGGAATGTAACGGGGTTACAAGCTATCTATCCCCTATGTTATTCAATACTTACATTGAACAAGCAGTAAAGGAAAACAAAAGAAAAAATTGGAGTAGGAATTCAAGTTCAGGGAGAAGAAATAAAAGCTTTGAGGTTTGCCAATGACATTGTAATTGTGTTGGAGACAGCAAAAGACGTGGAAGAGCCTTTGACAGAATGGATAGTGTCTTGAAAAGAGGATGTAAGATGAACATCAATAAAAGCAAAGTAAGGATAATGGGACATAGTCTAATTAACTCATGTGATGGAAAGGGAATCAAACCAGGAAACAAAACACTTAAAGTAGTGCACATTTCTCAGTGGTAGCACTAGTTATTGAAGTGTTATTGTATTCTGTTTTTCTGTCTTTGCCTGTAGGTGGACAAACCTCATTGACTACTCGTCCCATTTGTTATCTGTGTTCCATCATTCACGATACAACAAATCAGTGGCTACAGAGACTGGTTGTGGTATTGTCTACTGTTTCCTACCATGGTGGCATGTCCTCACTTTCCAGTTCTGTGTCTAATCATCTATGACAGGGTCATTGTTCAAACTTCCTTTGTTTTCCTTTTGGGTGAAGTGCATCTTTTTTTTGTTTTTCTTTTGTGCATCTTTGCCACATATTCTTTTTTTCACCATGGCAGCTGCCCTATGAGAGGTACCTGTTTTGTTATGCAAGTTTCTTGAGTTTTAGATGATGCAGTTCTCTTACCTGATGGGTGAGGTGACAGCTTCTGCAGTGAGCCCTGCTTCAACATGTCACCCGGGCTGACAAGAATGGCAATGGACACTCATCAACTTTGCCATTCTGCAAATTTGGGGTGGTGCAAGAGGAGTGAGTCATGTAAATGGCAGCTGTTTCAAAACTTTGCCTACAATATTTCACATTTCTTTTTCTTTTTCTTTTTTTTTTTTTTGGACAGTGCCAACATCTTGCACATTTGCGTTACGCTTTCCTTCCCTTTTACTCAGCCACTTTCCTAGAGGTCACTGCCACTTTCGATGAGTATTTTGATTCCTACATATCAGCTGCCACTGTCACTTTTGAACAAAGTGTCAACTTTCCCAGTCCTATCTGCAGTGGCTCATGGAGTTACAGGGGTACGAACCACAACAGCAAATTTGTACTTCATTGCGGTAAATTGTACAAGTACGCCATGTTGTTGAATGCCATCGTTCAAAATTTTACTGATTCCTGACTTCAGACAGAAGTCCTTAAACTATCAGACTTCTCACTTGAGGATGTCATGCATATAATCGAGGCACGGGAACTGCAGAGCTGAGACTATTCCTGTAGTGGTCACTCTTGGCCCCCTTCGATCTTCTGCACTCGAGGGCTCTGTTTTTGCCGGCACTGTAAACAACCTACAGCACACCCGTGGCAAATGTGTAATGGTGACAAATAGCAATTCTATTCTCAATGCAACATCTCTCATGATAGGGATGCTTGTCATTTCCCCTGAATCAAATATCTGTTTTGCAGAAAGATCGTGTATATCCAAGACATTTGCTCAAAGAAATTTTGGAGCCCATCTGTTAACAGGCCAACCACGGTTCTGAAGCTACGGATGTCCATCATGTCAATATGAACAATGCTACGCTCCTAAATCAGATATTTTCTGGTGAGACATTCCCAGTTCAAACCTGCTACAGCATTTCGGCTATGCTTGGATCATCCCAGGCTGTGAGTCACCCCTCAATGACCCTCTGTGCCCGTATGTAAGCCAAAGACACTTTTTATTCCCCTGTGTTTTCAGAACCAGGTGTCCAACTCGAGCTGGATACTGGGCTTCTGTTGCATCGATCAATAGGCACACTTCAAACAGCTCAGCTTCCTGTGGCTCAAAGTTCCAACACCCCCCCCCCCCCCCCCACCACCACCTGCCGTGTACAATGAGGATCACATTGTTGTGCTTAGCACATGTCTACAGATGCAGTACAGATCTAAAATTAAGGCAATTCCAGTGACTGTGCTTCAATCTTATGACGGTCTTAACATTTTGGGCCTCAGTGCCTTTGACATCTTTGGCTTACAAATTTCAGATAATGTGGCAATGATCTAGTCCCATGTCCCACACAAAAGCTTTGTGAAGATCTGCGCTAAATACTGTCAGTATTTTCAGAACTTGTTGGGTAAGGCAAAAGACTTTTTACCCACATTACCTTGAAAGTTACCACACAACCACATTTCATCAAAGCATGAGATGTCCCCCATGCCATTTGAGAGGAATCTGCGTCAGAGCTGACACATACGCAGCTCTGGGGAATGTCAGATCCATCTTTGCCAGTCTGTGGGCATCACCTCTCATCATCATCAGCAAATATCTCAAAGGTGCCTATCTGCAACACCCCTGGATGATTTGACAAAATATTTCCTCCTTGTCATCAACCCTCACATTGAGCTGTTCCATATCAACATCCCCCCTTTGGCAGTGATTTTGCTCTGAATTTTTCATTTAATTGGCTTTTGGTATGCACCCATAGAGCCATATCAACAGTGACAGTCAAATCATAACAGTTCCCAAGCAGAGGGAATCTCTGACCGGCCCCAGCTGGGAATCGAACCTAGGCTCCTTCTATCAGCAATCTGTTGCACTGACTGAGCAGCTACCAAGGCAGACATTCTCCAACCATCTTCCAACAGTTTTTAGAACAACTGACACTGACGGTCTCTTGTTGCTCCAATTATTTGGATGACATCTTGGTATTAGCTCTGTGCACTCTGTTCCATATTTCTCTTACCATTCTCATGAACACTTTAACAGATTCTCCTATCTCACCATTCTTGACCTTTAACATTTTGAATGGTAATGGTGGCATCTTACAATCATATAGTACCTTGTACGGTGACAATCAAGTATTCGAGTGCTGCTTCGAGTTGTACGCTAAGACAAAGACATCACAACTGGTATGATATGCATGCACACAGTATCCTGACATATTCGCTATGTTATATGAACGCCTTCCATGCTTCCATCAGCTTGAGGGTGTAGAGAACTAGTTCTCAATTTCTTTACACACGACAGCTGACAAAATTCTCTGAACAAATCTATACTAATAATAAATCTGTAAAACCATTGTGTCTGTTGTGTTTGTGTTTGAACATTTTAATCTCCAAAGCTGCTTGATGAATTTCCATGGAGATTTTGCTGGTTACTTGAGCATAGTTCGGGGCACTGCATAGGCTTTATTTCATTAAAATCGGACCATAGAAAAAAGATATTGATATATATTATAAAAGTGTATGTACTCGTGTATGATCCATACCTTCTCCAAAACCACTGGACTGATTTCAACCAAACTTGGTACACATACCCCATCTGCAAATAATTGCTGTGGGGGTAAGAACCACCTACCCATCCTAGGTATGGGGGTGGGGCTGAAAAAGAAGCGTAGGGCATGATGCACAATTACCCAGATTTTATGCCTCCATATCTGACAATGAGAGCACTTAGTGACTGGGAACAAACTTGGACATATAATTTCAAACCTTTATGAACGTTTTCCTCATTTTTTATCCCCACTAAAAGATGAGAGGAAAAAAAGTTTGGTGCTAAGTACTTTTTTTTTTTTTTGTCATTCATGCAATAAAATTGTGTGACATTTTAATTTATTACTGATTTCCTACTTATTGGACTCGTGACACATTTTGCAGACAGTGTTCACATATACCACTGGATGTAGGTGAAAATTATATCAGTGTACGACACAAACAGGCAGACACATGAGGGCAGCTGATGTTATTACATGCACAGTAGCTTACTTAATCACCATCACTCACCATAACAACACTACTGATACAGGAGCTCAGCCATGGTTAACAGCTAGTCCGACATAAAGTTGGTTCCCTGATCTGTCACTGTCACCTCAGGTACCCCGGATTTCAGTATCTAATTATTTACTAGCACTTGCACTATTGTTGCTGCCTGTCAGTTGGTCATCGCAACCATTTCCATGCATCTCAAAATATGGTCTATAATTGTGAGTACATATTTGTTTCCTGCAGCTGTTTTGTTGAAGGGAAGTAAGGCATCAGTCACAAACAGCTGAATCAGTACTAATGCTGGAGGTAACCTATGCAATGACAACCCTATCGAACACAAATCCGCACTCTGTGCTCACTGTATGAAATTCCATAAATATCGGTCCATGTCCACCTTCCTATTCCTCCACCAGTACATCTCTGCTAGTCTCCTATTGGTAGGCCTACTTCCCCTTACCCACTCCTGTAATACTTTATCCCCCAACTTTCCTGGTACCACTGCTCCAGATCTCAACTTAGTTTCTCTGCACACTAATCCATCCCGCACACAAAACTGTGACTGTTTAAGAATCCGTTTACATTTTTCATCCATCTCCTGCTGCTGTCTGCCATTCCTTAAGTTCATACCTCCTACTTGGAATACCTTTACTTTCCTACTCAATCCATCTGTGTTCCTGTGTTTCTTTCTGGGTTTACATATGACCTCAAAATCAAATTCATTCAATCACACTGCCCATCGTGTCAATCTACCACATGGATCCTTCAACCACAGCAACAATGTCAATGTTGCATGATCCATTATCACTAATAGCTTTTTTCCACGGAGATTGCACTTGAGGTAGATGATTCCAAAGGTAAGGCTCAGCATTTCCATTTTTGTCATGAAGTGATTCTTTCCCACTGAGTTCACCTGCTTTAATGAATAGGCCACCAGACATCCAATGTCCCCTACCTCCTGACTCGGCATACTACCAAGTGCAATCTCCGTGGATAAAAGCTATTAGTGATAATGGATCATGATAGAATGAATTTCTTATTGAAATTCAGAAACACTAGAACTGGACTTGCTGTCAAAGCTTCTTTCAGTTTCTCAAAAACATGCTTAGAGTCCTCCAGCCGTACAAACTATGAATCTTTCTTCAGCAACTGATTTAACAGTCATGCAATATCCATAAATCATTTTCCAAATCTTCTTTAACAAAACACAATGCCAAGGAATGATTGCAATTCCTTTACTAATTCCCATATGGCTTCAGCTAATCTTGGTTCTGTCTTATTTCTGCCCTCACTAATTATGTGACCAAGGAATGACACCTCTTCTAACACAAAATTAGAATTCTCTTTACTCAATGTTAAACTTGCAGCCGTCTCAAGAATAGCTCCCTTAGGCATTGTATGTGCTACTCCATGTCACTCACAAAGATGATAACATGCTCAAGATAAATCGTGCACTGATGTGGATTTAAATCTCTGAGAACTCCAGCCAACAATCTCTGAAACTTTGTATCTGTGCCCAGTTCTAAACTTCCTCCACAAATATTCACACAACGTCAGTTGACTTACCAGAGAAAAGAGGAGCTAAACTCACAACTGACAAATCTATATTTTGCTGCACTCCAACCTGACCATGTAACTCCATATTATGCGCTGTCAATTTTGCTACCCTTCCAGTAATATACATACTGCCTCTGGTTCTGATACTTCTTGTGTGTCTGACTCTGCCAAAGCCTTGCCCTTCTCAGAACCCATTTTGGAACACCAACAATTACTAAAACACAAAATAAAGTGTATCAACTTAATTCTTACATCTGACCATCAGCCATTTTGATTCCT
Source organism: Schistocerca gregaria (assembly GCF_023897955.1). Taxonomy (NCBI): domain Eukaryota; kingdom Metazoa; phylum Arthropoda; class Insecta; order Orthoptera; family Acrididae; genus Schistocerca; species Schistocerca gregaria. Next base: position 861,346,456 of record NC_064922.1, read on the forward strand.
GGTACTGTCTAGCCATTTGCCTGTAACGCTTTCACATGAATCACACTATTCTGTAAATGGTGCTGAGTGACCTTCCAAGTTACTCTGCGAACATCTGACAGGTACTAGCCAACAGTGAGCCCCATTACCTCTAAAGCCTCCTTACATTTAACAAAAGTCCCCTTAAATAATGCATGATAGTCAAGCTTTTTTTCCATGACAAAAACACTTTGACAACAATTAAATTTATTGTCTCACTGTACCATATGCCAAAGGTTGAGATGTAATGTTGAAATGGCGACACCAGTACTCTGACATCAGTTGTAAGGGGACTGGTGGAGACGAGTTGGTGGGATGCCACGTGGCACCAATTAAAAAGCCTGCAGCTCCAGATTCTTTGTCATGGCACCCTGCCGTAGCTCATTACAGAAAGCGGCAACTCGGTAGTTGCATTTGGCGGCCTTCCACGTGTTGTCGCCCCACAGTGCTGACAGAGCACTGCATTGACTGGCAGCCGCCCCTGGTGCAACCGCTTCCATCAGTGGTGACTCCGGCACTGGGTGGCTCATCTAGCTGTGGCCACATGCGCTGTGGCACATCTCACTTACCCTGCAGCAGGCTGGGGATGTAACAGTGGTGACGCACTGCCTCGATTCGATGGCTGGTGAGCTGCTTCCAAGAGCCAGTATTGGCCCGTTGTGACAGCAATACCGTATCCCACAGTCTCAGGATTAACTGTGGTCCAAAAAAGGCATTCCAGACTGTGGCTGAGCATCACAGCCATGCGGCGAGAGCTGCAATACTGACAGAAGTGATTTTGATACAAATGTCTAGGTATTTATAGGCTGTTGAACTGTATTTGTTTGGGTTTTGTTGTGCCTAAACACTTCGGCAAATGCCGGTGTGGAAAGGGCTGCAACATCCACCACTCGGGTAGAGTATTGTCAACAGTTGCCATTGCCTTCCAGATTAGGTTGCCTCATAGCATTTTGATGGCTGTGTTATATTTTGTAAAGCACAGCACCTGAACTTGCCTGTGGCTGTCACTGCTGCAACTCACTTCTAACTTTACACATTTATGACCAAACACAGTTGGTGTGGTACAAACTGTTTTAGAAATAATTCTATGAGTAGTTATAGGTGATTTCTGTAACTGCCAAATGGTTTGCATTTTTCAAAAGAATTTTGAAAAGTACTCCATCGTTTCTAGAAATTCTGAATGGCAACGTGCTTGCTTGCTGCCATTAAAATATTTAACCTGTTATTACCACAAATTAAATTTTGAAAGCCCAGTAGATTTTGTCCCAAAAATTTATTTAAATTACATAATAAGTAACAATACATGGGATCATCAATTGTAATACTCTTTTCATTGAAAAACTGAATAAATCTTTGAACATCATGTAGATGTATCCATTCCAAACACCTTAAATCTAAAAACGATAGAGTGAAGTACTACAAGTACTCTTTTTAAATGTGGTTACATTATAATCATGCAGGAATAACTGACAAACAGCAATGGTTATTGGTATTTAAGAGAGTATAGTAAGCTGAGGTGGCAGTCCTTGTGGTGAGATGAGTAGAAGACTGCCATAGTTGGTCAGCTGAGCATGTGATTCGTAATGCAGTTGCTAATGGATCTCACACTGGCGGCAACAGAGGAGAGTAAGACCTACTAAAAATCAGCCCACAGAGTCTGGAGGCACAGTGATTCTACTGTCTGAGCACTGTCAGATACCAGGGAAGAGAAAGTTGCTATAATGATTCCTGATGTTGCTCATGTGGCTGAACTGCCAAATTTCTCACGTCCAAGATCTTCCTTGTAATGTAGCACATTCAAGATTTTTCTTCTATTCTGTTTGGCAAGACTTAAATGTGGGGCAAGTCCAGAAATTTCCAGAGGCTTAGCAACTCTATATCTCACTGGGGTTCCCTTTAATTGCTGTAGTATTCTTCCTATCAAAATGTATTCAAATAAAGACACAATACCAATTTAAAAAGTTTAGGTGACTTTGAATTAATGGACTTCACTGGTATGAATAAGTTACAATAACTCTTATCTAGCACAATTTGGCTCCAATGTTTTATAAATTATTTTTCATTATTTCTTTTCTATCCAGTTCAGTAACTAGATGTAGAAGAAAGGAGACTTGTCAGAAATACTAAATGTTTCAGTAAAATGGGGAAATCATACATTATTGTAATGAAAGACTTGTAGTATACTCCATCGATGTTAAAATTCAGATAATATATTTTTTTAAATTTGATTTTTATGATTCATCTGAAGCTTTTATAGAAAGCTTTTAGTTTCTGAGCTAAATAATTTTCTTAATAAATAAGAACTCTTAGTTTCAAAACACAAAATAATCCATTTATAACAATATTTTTACTCATCTTCTCATCAAAGATAATTGCTGACATCCACCAAATAATCAGCACCAGTACAATGAGTTACAAACTGTATCTTTGAGCAAACTTTTCTACACATTACTTTACTTTAGATTACAATGAATAGATATTGTTTCATTTTCCATTTTTATAATACAGAACAAATGCCTAGAAAGTGGACTGTACTGCACCAATATTTGCTAATACAAATATGATCATATCACAGTGTGTGTGCGAGTGTACACCTGTCCTTTTTTTCCCCTAAGGGAAGTCTTTCCGCTCCCGGGATTGGAATGACTCCTTACCCTCTCCCTTAAAACCCACATCCTTTCATTTTTCCCTCTCCTTCCCTCTTTCCTGACGAAGCAACTGCCAGTTGCGAAAGCTCGTAATTCTGTGTGTGTGTTTGTGTGTTTTGTTCATGTGCCTGTCTGCCGGCGCTTTCCCGCTTGGTAAGTCTTGGAATCTTTGTTTTTAATATATTTTTCCCATGTGGAAGTTTCTTTCTGTTTTATTTACATCGTCATTAATTTGAACCCAAAAATTTAAGATAAGATTGAGGATTTTTTGTTACGGAGGATGCAGCATGTTGTCTTGGTTGGATATCTCATAAATAGATGTAGAAGTAACTTGAGGTATACCCCAGGGACATATGTTAGGACCCATGTTATTCATGTTGTGTATTAACAACCTTAAAGGCAATAGTGACACATTCAGGATGGGGCCTTAGTCTCACTCAGGCATTGGCTATACCAGGGTTATGAGAAAACAAATCATTCACAAGAACAGAATCACCTTCATCATTATTGTCAGAATCATTTGAAGACACTGCCAGCTTACACTTCTTTACAAGTCTCATTATGCCACTGTCAACAGAATCATCCTCAGAACTATAAAAACATTCTAATAAATGAAAAGCACTATAGTGCATACTTTCTACATGATTAACTTCTTCAGTTAGCCAGTTTTTTTACTATGGTGGGGCTTTGACCGACTATTGTCGCCAACAGTCAGTGAAAGTCTGATGATGGCTAAAAACTGATGAACTTGAATAAGTCAATCCTGTAGAATGTATGCACTGCAGTGCTTTTTATTTATTAGAATATTTTTCTAACAAGAAGTGATGGAAGAATCAGTTAATACGGTAAAAATATTCATTCACACAGTCATCTGGATCTTCATTCTCACTAGGAACAATTGAATAAGCATCATCAAAAACCTCTAAGAGTATTTCAGATTAATTTATTTCCTTCCATTTTCTGAGTAGGACTGTTTCTAAAAGCAGGAGGATCCTTCAGGAGGAAAAAAAAGTAACTCTTTGAAGTATCAAAATATAATCAAAATGCTAAAAAAAGTAAACAGTACATGAATACATGAATACATGTGTAGACATCTAAATAGACAAAGTAGTTAAAAAAACATCACAGCAGATGGCATGTACAGGCAGTTTGTGGAAAACATGAGTTATCCCAGAATCTGTCCGTACCAATGCTGCGAGAAACGTGAGTAAACTTGTCTTGTGTCCTCAGTATATTAATGGTAATCTCAGATGATTCAGCCATCTATAATGAGGTAACCTACTGTCTGAAAGATGCTGATAAATGTTCAGTTATATCTTAATAATACTTCAAAGTGGCGGAAAGATTGGCAACTTGCTTGAGATGTTCAGAAATTTAAAAAATTAAAAAGCACAGTTTCCTCTAACTACAATACCAATGCATCACACTTGGAATCATTCAACACATACACGTACCTGTGTATAACAATTTTTCAGGTTATGAAATGGACTGACCACTTAGGCTCAGTTGTAGGTAACATAGGGAGCATACTCGGTTTAGTGGTAAGCTGCTTGAAAGATGCAGTCAGGCTGCTTATCAATTACTCATCTGTGCCATCTTAGAATATCACAGTTATGATTATTGGATCCTTCTGTTCCCTACCAGATTCATCTCCTGATGTAATCGAAAACTTTAGAGAAAATCTAAGTTCCCCAATCATACTGAGGGTAATAGACATCACATTGTATGGTCACTTGTTAGGTGGATTGTAACTTCTTTTCACTATATGCTGAAATGCAATGGAACGTGACGGGAGCAAAATGGGGAGGAATACAGATCAGTATATTACATACCTTAAGGAAACATGCCGCCCCCCCCCCCCCCCCCCCCCCCCCCCATGAACCATGGACCTTGCCGTTGGTGGGGAGGCTTGCATGCCTCAGCGATACAGATACCCGTACCATAGGTTCAACCACAATGGAGGGGTATCTGTTGAGAGGCCAGACAAACGTGTGGTTCCTGAAGAGGGGCAGCAGCCTTTTCAGTTGTTGCAGGGGCAACAGTCTGGATGATTGGCTGATCTGGCCTTGTAACACTATCCAAAATGGCCTTGCTGTGCTGGTGCTGCAAACGGTTGAAAGCAAGGGGAAACTACAGCCATAATTTTTCCTGAGGGCATGCAGCTTTACTGTATGGTTAATGATGATGGCGTTCTCTTGGGTAAAATTTTCTGGAGGTAAAATAGTCCTCCATTCGGATCTCCGGGCGGGGACTACTCAAGAGGACGTCGTTATCAGGAGAAAGAAAACTGGCGTTCTATGGATCGGAGCGTGGAATGTCAGATTAATCGGGCAGGTAGGTTAGAAAATTTATAAAGGGAAATGGATAGGTTAAAGTTAGATATAGTGGGAATTAGTGAAGTTCGGTGGCAGGAGAAACAAGACTTTTGGTCATGTGAATACAGGGTTATAAATACAAAATTAAATAGGGGTAATGCAGGAGTAGGTTTAATAATGAATAAAAAATAGGAATGTGGGTAAGCTACTACAAACAGCATAGTGAACGCATTATTGTGGCCAAAGTTGAAGAAATTTATGATGAAATAAAAGAAATTATTCAGATAGTGAAGGGAGACGAAAATTTAATAGTCATGGGTGACTGGAATTTGGTAGTAGGAAAAGGGAGAGAAGGAAACATAGTAGGTGAATATGGATTGGGGGTAAGAAATGTAAGAGGAAGCCACCTGATAGAATTTTGCACAGAGCACAACTTAATCATAGCTAACACTTGGTTCAAGAATCATAAAAGAAGGTTGTATACATGGAAGAAGCTGGAGATACTGACAGCTTTCAGATAGATTATATAATGGTAAGACAGAGATTTAGGAACCAGGTTTTAAATTGTAAGACATTTCCAGGGGCAGATGTGGACTCTGGTCACAATCTATTGGTTATGAACTGTAGATTAAAACTGAAGAAACTGCAAAAAGGTGGGAATTTAAGGAGATGGGACCTGGATAAACTGACTAAACCAGAGGTTGTACAGAGTTTCAGGGAGAGCATAAGGGAACAATTGACAGGAATGGAGGAAAGAAATACAGTAGAAGAAGAATGGGTAGCTTTGAAGGATGAAGTAGTGAAGGCAGCAAGGGATCAAGTAGGTAAAAAGATGAGGGCTAGTAGAAATACTTGGGCAACAGAAGAAATATTGAATTTAATTGATGAAAGGAGAAAATATAAAAATGCAGTAAATGAAACAGGCAAAAAGGAATAAAAACATCTCAAAACTGAGATCGACAGAAAGTGCAAAAGGGCTAAGCAGGGATGGCTAGGAGACAAATGTAAGGATGTAGAGGCTTATCTCACTAGGGGTAAGATAGATACTGACTACAGGAAAATTAAAGAGACCCTTGGTAAAGAGAAAACCACTTGTATTAATATCAAGAGCTCAGATGGAAACCCAGTTCTAAATAAGGAAGGGAAAGCAGAAAGGTGGAAGCAGTATATAGAGGGTCTATACAAGGTCGGTGTACTTGAGGACAATATTATGTAAATGGAAGATGATGTAGATGAAGATGAAATGGGAGATAAGATACTGCATGAAGAGTTTGACAGAGCACTGAAAGACCTGAGTCGAAACAAGGCCCTGGGAATAGATAACATTCCGTTAGAACTACTGACAGCATTGGGAGAGCCAGTCCTGACAAAACTCTACCATCTGGAGAGAAAGTTGTATGAGACAGGCAAAATACCCTCAGACTTCAAGAAGAATATAATACTTCCAATCCCAAAGAAAGCAGGTGTTGACAGACGTGAAAATTACCGAACTATCAGTTTAATAAGTCACGGCTGCAAAATAGTAATGCAAATTCCTTACAGACGAATGAAAAAACTAGTAGAAGCCGACCTCAGGGAAAATCAGTTTGGACTCCGTAGAAATTTTGGAACACGTGAGACAACACTGACGCTACAACTTATCTTAGAAGCTAGATTAAGAAAAGGCAAAGCTACGTTTCTAGCATTTGTAGACTTAGAGAAAGCTTTTGACAATGTTGACTGGAATACTCTTTCAAATTCTGAAGGTGGCAGGGGTAAAATACAGGGAGCAAAAGGCTATTTACAATTTGCACAGAAACCAGATGGCAGTTATAAGAGTCGAGGGACATGAAAGGGAAGAAGTGGTTGGGAAGGGAGTGAGACACGGTTGTAGCCTATCACCAATGTTATTCAATCTGTATAGGACAAAAAAAATTCGGAGTTGGTATTAAAATCCGTGGAGAAGAAATAAAAATTTTAAGGTTCGCCGATGACATTGTAATTCTGTCAGAGACAGCAATGTACCTGGAAGAGCAGTTGATCGCAATGGACAGTGTCTTGAAAAGAGGATATAAGATGACTATCAACAAAAGCAAAACTAGGATAATGGGATGTAGTCAAATTAAGTCGGGTAATACTGAGGGAATTAGATTAGGAAATGAGACACTTAAAGTACCAGTAGTAAAGGTGTTTTGCTATTTGGGGAGCAAAATAACTGATGATGCTTGAAGTAGAGGGGATATAAAATGTAGACTGGCAATGGCAAGGAAAATGTTTCTGAAGAAGAGAAATTTATTAACATTGACTATGGATTTAAGTGTCAGGAAGTCATTTCTGAAAGTATTTGTATGGAGTGTAGCCAAGTAGGGAAGTGAAACATGGATGATAAATAGTTTGGACAAGAAGAGAATAGAAGCTTTCGAAATGTGGTGCTACAGAAAAATGCTGAAGATTAGATGGGTAGATCACATAACTAATGACGAGGTATTGAATAGAATTGGGGAGAACAGGAATTTGTGGCACCACTTGACTAGAAGAAGGGATCAGTTGGTAGGAAATGTTCTGAGGCAACAAGGGATCACCAATTTAGTATTGGAGGGCAGTGTGGTGGGTAAAAATCGTAGAGGGAGACCAAGAGATGAATACACTAAGCAGATTCAGAAGGATGTAGGCTGCAGTAGGTACTGGAAGATGAAGCAGCTTGCACAGGATAGAGTAGCATGGAGAGCTGCATCAAACCAATCTCATGACTGAAGACCACAACAACAACAACTTATATCCCAATAAGGCAACATACATGACATACTCAAAAATGAAATGTTCCCTTAATACTGAGCATCAATCTTAATAAGTACAATCCAGTGGACAATAAGTCATCTCTTGCCTGCCCACTTAGCCGTGCAGTCTCACATTGCTTTCCGGGTGGGAAGGCGTGGCGGTCCCCAGCACAGATCCACCTGGTGGATTAGTGTCGAGGGCCGGTGTGCCGACCAGTCCGTGGATGGCTTTTAAGGCGGTTTTCCATTTGCCTTGGCGAATACAGGCTGGTTCCCCTTATTCTGCCTCCTTTACACTATGTCAGCGATCGCTGCACGAACACTTTCTCCATGTATGCGTACACCATAATTACTCTACCATGCAAACATTGGGATTACACTAATCTGGTGTGAGATGTACCTGGGGGTTGCCGCTGGGGGCCAAACCGCATGATAACCCTAGGTGTGGGTCAGTGGTGGAGTAAGTGAACTGTTGTAGCCTGTTGTGGGGTTGTGAACCACTGAAGGCTACAGTGGGGATGAAACCTCTCTGTCATTTCTAGATCCCCAGTTCTATACAATACAATACAATACGTCTGTTATATACACTTACCAGTATATACTATATACTTATATACATTCCTCAAAGCCATGCTTGCTCAGTGTAAATTCTGTTTAATGCACAAATTCATGTAAATCTTTATGTGTGTAGAGCTAACCAGTGTTTAATTATACTAACTTATAGACTGTTGTGCAGCATTTCCTTCCTAGGGACCTTGGGTAGAGGTTTTCCCAGTCGTCTACTTTTCTCTTGTCAAACAGTAATTTCACAGGTTGAGCTGCGTCGGAGATTGTTAACAACTTGCTGGAATGGAATAACATTATCGATCCATCTTGTGTGTTTGTGAGGAGTGTAAGTCCGGATAAATCTGTTAAATTCCTTAAATATCTTCTCTATGAGGCTTGATTCTGGATGGAACCTGAATACAAGTATATGTTTAATGTTGTGAGTGTTTATGAACTCTTTCCAGCGGTTACGTGTAAAGTGTGATGCATTGTCTGTCAACAATATTTCTAGCTTACTCTCTCTGGGTAGATAATCCATTGTAATGGTTCTGATGAAGGAGCTGGCAGTCACTGACCACACAGCATTCAATTTGACATACTTGGAGAAAACTGTGCCTAGCACAACAAACATATCTCACAGTTCCTTTCCCTTGCACTTACGGTCCAGCTGTGTCCAAGGAAATTAACTCCAAGGGTCTTCTAGTCAATATCGGGTGTAGTTCAATTAGTTTTGACACGTTTGTCTGCTTAGCCTTCTGACATACAACACGTTTCCGTACTACCTCAATAACATTCCGTTTTGCCTTTTCTAGAAGTAACAATAAGTGTTTATCTTACTGATCCATGTTTTTACACATCCAAACATAGTATGGCTGTTGTGTTTTATCTTCCATCAACAGAACTCTGATTTTTGAATTTTTAGCCACGAATTCCAAGAATTCATCTAAATCTTGTGGAATCCTTGATAAGGCATCCTCAATTACCTTTTGATTAACTTTGACATACACCATTTCAAAATAAAATTCCTGTAAATACAATCACAACCTAGCAATCCTCCTGTGTAACAGTCTACAAGTGAGAAAGAGGACAAAGATTGATGGTTGCAATACACCTTGGTGTGCTTTCCCCACAAGTAATATTCGAATTTTTTGAACACCTATATTACCGTGAGAACTTCCAATTGAGTCATGGAGTATACTTGTTCAGCTTCAGACAGCTACTTACTGTGGGGTTAAGCTCCCCATTTGTGTCAATGATTTAAAATATACAAGCTCCCAGTCCTTGAGAGAACTCTTCTATGCACAGACAAAAATCCCGGGTCTTGTCAGGGTGACGAAAGATGTTGGCATTCAAAAGAACTTTTTAATGTTGTCAAAATCAGTTTGGAATTGCTTGGTCCATAACCAAGGATGATTCTTCCATAGAAGATTCAATAGAACATCACTGTTTAAAAGCTGCTTGATAAAAAATTTCCGAAGAAAGATATTTCAACTGTTTCTTGTTTTGAGGTACAGGACAGTGTTTGATAGCATCGACCTTGTTTGGGTCTGGAAGTATACCTTGGGGTGGTGTTATGTGTCCAAGGAATTTAACCATTTCCATGCTGAAATGTGACTTCATTAGGTTGGCTGTGACTCCATATTTTGAAAACTTGTACAAGACTTGAGCTAAGAGACTTAAGTGTTCTGACCACATGGGGGGTAGCAATGAGTAAATCATCAACATACACAGCAACTATATGTAACAGTTCAGGTCCTAAGACTTACTCTAAAGCAGAAACAAATACACCTGGACTGACGTTTAAACCAAAATGGAGAACACACAACTCATAGTTTCGAACCCCCTCCCACCCTACAAAAATGGTGTACTTACAGCTATTTTCATGTAGTGCAATTTACAAGTATGAGGTTCATAGATCTATTATGATGAGATACTTAATGTTATGGAATTTTAGAAGTAGTTCTTCCAGGTTGTCAGGCTCTGTCTTGACAGGCACAATAATTGTATTTATTCCCTGTGCATCGTGCACAAGGCGGACACTACCGTCTGATTTCCTAATGGCCAAAATGGGGCTACAGTATGGAGATAAGGATGGTTGTGTTATTTCCCAGGTTTGCATTCTATTGATCTCTTTCCTTACAGCCTCATTTTTAGCCCATGAGATGGGGTAAGACGAAAAGCCCAGCCTCCTTGGTTCATGAGATGAGATAAGATGAGAAGCAGAAGGTTTCACGTGGATGCACCTCCATTTTGTATCTATATCCTTTGATTATACCAGGGCGTCATTCAAACACATGAGCAAAATGCATTAAAATCTCCTGCTGTTCTTCCTTTTGTTCTTCTGTAAGACATGCTGACTCACTTACCTTGGCATGCATGGTTGCAGAGCCTCTTTTCTCTTCCTGTGATTGCTCAATCCCTATGTATTTACAAACATGATGGTAGGGTAGAAGAATTGAATTCAAGCATCAGAAATTTGTTTTGGTTTGCTTTCTCTGGCATTTAACTTGACTAGGAGTACTGAATATTCTCAGTCGTTCACAAGAAAATGACATTTCCCCTTAGCAATGTCAGTTTGTGCTTGGTACTCCTTAAAGGTGTCTATACCATTAAGGTAGTTTACTATTAGCCTTTCAACCACAAGAAAAATACATTGTAAAGGGAAGCTCTGAATTTGTGTAGAAATCCATCCTGCAATTTTATGCCTTTAGACCTATCTCCTACAGCTGTTTGGATTTTACCATTTTGGACTGGAAGCATTGACATGTGTCCTCGTTTTTGTAATTGGTCAAACAGACCCTGTGAAATTACGTTTGTGGTAGCTCCAGTGTTCACTACTGTGGGTACCCCTAAACCAAATATTGAACACTAATTACTGTCTGTACTGTGTCTTCATTTCCATCTACACAGTTGATAATATCCTCCTGGCAGAGGTCATCTTTGGTATCATCATGTTAGTCATATCTAAGAAAATAGCTTTAAGTAGTTCCATGCCCCCATCCCTACTACTGGTCATTGAACAGGGGGCTATCAAGATCGGTTTGAGTTTTCCAAGTTACCCTGAGCCCTGACCACCATGTTAGGGCTAATCTCAACATTATGCATCTGATTTCGCCAATTACTGTCTTGTATGACTCTTGTTGTCCCTGGCCATTATTCGAAACATAATTTTGATTACACTGATTACAGCCAGATGGCAGATGATTATTTTATCACCCAGTTGCATTCTGCACTTGCAAGTGGCTGTTTGGGTCAATGCCCCTGGTCGGTGGCGCATTGAACGCTTGCTGACTATAACCCGTCTGGCCATTAAATCCTGTCCAACTGAAATTCTGTCCTTGGTTATTTTGATATCCTCGCTTGAATTTTGCCCACTTTCCATTACCAAATTGGTTCTTTTGGTATCACTTTGTGGTTGCCCAGGTCTCTCTTCATAAATAAGATCAACGGAATCGAGAATGGAGAGGAAATTCTGTATATTGTAGTCAGAAATGGTGATTAATTTCTCACGTATGTTAACCGGTAGTCAGCTTTCTAAGATTTTCAGGACATTTATGTGTGATATCGGGTTTGTCCAGCAACAACTATTATTTAGTTCCTTCTCGAAGTATCCTCTGAGCCCTCTGTTCTTTAAGCTGAATGGCCTCAATCTCTCTTGTACTGCAATGGACCAGAACTTGTTTAATCCTTTTGGTCACAAATTATTTTTTTCCTGAAAAATAAATCATGGCTTTGCTGCCCAGGTCTTCGAATTAAATTATGATTTTTCAGATGTATAAAATATTCTGAGGTGTCCCACAAGGTGGTATACAATGCGCTCCCAAATGAAGATATTGTGTTGAAGTGGGTGCGGTATAAGTCAAAAAGTCTAAGTATTTTATTTGATTTTATTTCACAAAAATACATAAATTACGCAAATCTTACTTAATGATTATATACACAAACTATGGTTTTACACTTGTGGAGAATTATGATCAAAGAAACAATTTTTTTCTATCCAGGCACAAGTGAATGTTACGTTTTACACAATAAAATTTGGTTTTGCCTATGCAACATGATTTCTTGCAGCTGTCAAATGGGTTTTTGTCACTGACCACTGGAAGATGCTGAAAGTTGTCCAAATGAACATCAGCTTCTGGATGAAGTTCCACATTGGCTCGTTTTGAAGTACTTGGAGATGGCATTGGACTCTCACCAGTGGGACACCTCCTTTTCCTGGGTTTGTTTGCTTATCTTCAGAAGAAAAAATCAGAAACTCCCTGTGTCGTAATAAGCTTTCATCAGCAAACAAAGTATGCAGCACTGTCCGTTGCCAGAGTGGCATTGTTTTGAAGTATCGGCTCGTATTCTGAATACCTCTGTGCGACAGGGACAGAAGTCGGCAACATGTGCTGCTTGTTATAGTTGCAATCTATTTCACCTGGTAGGTTAGGGCTCAAGTGTGGACAGATGTTCGGATTATCTATCCTGTCTGTCGACACCTGATAGCTTGGGGTTCAATGTTCCCTTTCCTTTTGAATGTTACTAATGATGTTAGTATGTGATTTTTCCTCCACTGCTTTCAACCTCTGATATATTCCAGTTCTTAGTTCTGCCTACAGTGCCTTCATTGGTTCCTCAATTACATTTACATAACCTGTACATTCCTGTACTACCTCCTGCACCAGAGTACTGCCTTGGTCTAGGATACCAGCACCAGAACCAGTCCTATTCTTTAAATCTTTAATGTCTTTATCTATCCTTTCTCGCTCCTTTCTCATGAAATGAGTATTTAAACTTACGGTACTTAGTCACCATGACAGGTCTTGCACCTTTGTACGCTGTTTGAAACCTGTCGATGGTTCCTGCTAGTGTGTTTATATTCTGGCACAATTGTGACTGGTCCTGCTGCATTTTTGTCTATTACTTGTGACAAATTACTGAGCAATTGTATTTTGAGTATTCCTTTGAAAGATCAGCATGCAAATCTTTTGCTAAGTCATTGAACTGTTTTGTTATGTCTGTTTTGAAAGCATCAAGAGTTTCCTTTTTCCCTTCAATTGATTCCCTTTGTATATCTGCCAGTTGTTTTGAAAACTCATTAAATTTTTCATTAATACTTTGCTTAAGTGTTTGATTTTGCTCATTAAGCTTCTAAAATTTTTGTTTTTTTTTGTTTTGAAAAATCATTGAAGATTTTTTTAAATAGCTGTTTACATTGTCATTAGGGTTTCCGGTGTGCACAATGCACCCTGTCCAATAATACTTGCATTAGGAGTAAGTGTGGCAGGCAAAGAAACATTAAATAAGTCCACACTGTCATGTGTTACAGTTTCTGCAGGGCAGAAAAAACTCCCTGAAGAAAATTGTGACCCTGTCTCATCTACTGCCAGCATTGCATCGTTTCAAATGATAATTTTACTGTCATCTGTGTCCATGTTAACTGAAAAATTTAACTAGTCGTCGTCACTGTGACCGACATTTTTCAGTTTAGATTTTATTTGTTGCCACGTCCATTTCGACGACGTGTTGTGCCTGGCTATCCGGCAATGACTGGCAACAATGGGCCTGTTGCGTGTACTCATCTTTGCTACTTTTACAAAACTGGAAAATAAATGAATGCTTTTGAAAATGAAATACTCTGTTTTTAATAGAGAGGATGCCACTATGAAATCCATTCAGTGCTGTCTCGCTAACATTTATCAAAGTAATTGTCAGTGTAACTCAATTGTATGCATACATTTCTGTTACTAAAATTAATTTTGTGTCTAATTGTCTATATACTATATGAGAATGCTTCAATTTTGGAATTGGATTAGGAAAAGTACTACAATTACTATTGACAGAGACACTACTAAGTGCAGTCATGCACACAATGGATTGTGAATTTTCTTCCTTTTTCTTTGGCTTTGTCGCTCCTTCTGGAATTAATCCTACAGTTGATTATGTTTAATCTTTTGTTCATCGTGTGATTTCTTTTCTCGTTATGATAGCATTTTGGCAGAGTTCTCAGTCAGAAGATCTGGGCGCCAAATACACGTCCGTCGACTCCAGCCTCAGTTCAGCTGCACATAAGTCTGCTCTCTCTCACTTGGAGTGCCTCAGTGAACAGTGTCACATTCATTGTGCTTTACTTTGCAAATAAATTGTTGCCTTAAGATGCTGCAAGTGTTTGCTACTGTAGTTAGCATCCACTCCTGGGACTTCTGCACTGGCTTCTGTTGTAATAGTGTTATTCATGCACTTTCTAACCCTAGAACTAGCCTCCAGTGTATTAGGTAGTCCCGTCTGGAATAAACAACTATTTCAAAACCCTGTTTGTCCAAGAGTCTCCACAATGAGTTCCCTACCAAGTCTCACCACCTGCAATTCTAGTAAATGCCTGTACCAGTGTTGGCTCAGCTAGAAGAAAACAATGAAACGCCTGCACTGTGAATTGTTCTTCTGCCTTCTGCTCTGTACCGCTCCGGAGTGCAGACTGACCAGCAACCCCTTTTTCTCTCTCCCACCTATGTCAGAACATGACAGTAGGCTACAACTCTGTCTTACTCCCTTCTCAGCCACTGCTTCCCTTCCATTTCCTTCGACTCTTACAACTGCCATCTGGTTTCTGTACAAGTTGTAAATAGCCTTTTGCTCCCTGTATTTTACCCCTGCCACCTTCAGAATTTGAAAGAGTACTCCAGTCAACATTGTCAAAAGCTTTCAATAAGTCTACAAATGCTAGAAACGTGGCTTTGCCTTTTCTTAATCTAGCTTCTAACATAAGCTGTAGCGTCAGTGTTGTCTCATGCGTTCCAAAATTTCTGCGGAGTCCACACTGATTTTCCCTGAGGTCAGCTTCTACTAGTTTTTTCATTCATCTGTAAGGAATTCGCATTACTATTTTGCAGCCGTGACTTATTAAACTGATAGTTCGGTAATTTTCACGTCTGTCAACACCTGCTTTCTTTGGGATTGGAATTATTATATTCGTCTTGAAGTCTGAGGGTATTTTGCCTGTCTCATACATCTTGCTCACCAGATGGTAAGAGTTTTGTCAGGGCTGGCTCTCCCAAGGCTATCAATAGTTCTAATGGAATGTTGTTTACTCCTGGCACCTATTTTTGACTTAGATCTTTCACTGCTGTGTCAAATTCTTCACGCAGTGTCGTATCTCTTCCAGTTCCATAATATTACTCTCAGGTACATTGACCTTGTATAGACCCTCTATGTACTCCTTCCACCTTTCTGCTTTCCCTTCTTTGTTTAGAACTGGTTTTCCATCTGAGCTCTTGATATTCATACAAGTGGTTCTTTTTTCTCCAAAGATGTCTCTAATTTTCCAGTAGGCACTATCTGTCTAATCCCTAGTGATATATGCCTCTACATCCTTACAGTTGTCCTCTAGCCATCCTTGTTTAGCCATTTTGCACTTCCTGTAGATATCATTTTTGAGACGATTGTGTTCCTTTTCACTTGTTTCATTAAATGCATTTTTATATTTTCTCTCTTCATTAATTAAATTCAGTATATCTTCTGTCACCCAAGGATTTCTACTAGCCCTCATCTTTTTACCTACTTGATCCTCTGCTGCCTGCACTATTCCAGCCGGCCGGAGTGGCCGAGCGAGTCTAGGCACTTCAGTCTGGAACTGCGCGACCGATACAGTCACAGCTGCGAATCCTGCCTTGGGCATGGATGTGTGTGATGTCCTTAGGTTAGTTAGGTTTAAGTAGTTCTACGTTCTAGGTTACTGATGACCTCAGAAGTTAAGTACCATGGTGCTCAGAGCCATTTGAACCATTTGCACTATTCTATCTCTCAAAGCTACCCATTCTTCTTCTACTGTATTTCTTTCCCCTGTTCTTGTCAACCGTTCCCTAACGCTCTCTCTGAAATCCTCTACAACCTCTGCTTCATTTCAGTTTATCCAGATGACATCTCTTTAATTTCCTACCTTTTTGCAGTTTCTTCAGTTTTAATCTATGGTTCATAACCAATAGATTGTAGTCAGAGTCCACATCTGCCCCTGGAAATGTCTTATTATTTAAACCAAGTGTTAGCTATGATTAATTAATGTTCTGCGCACAATTCTACCAGGAGGCTTCCTCTTTCGTTCCTTACCCCCAGTCCATATTTACCTACTACATTTCCTTCCCTTCCTTTTCATACTATCAAATTCCAATCCCCTATGGCTATTAATTTTTCGTCTGCCTTAACAATCTGAATAATTTCTTTTATCGCATCACACATTTCTTCAATCTCTCCATCATCTGCGGAACTAGTTGGCATATAAACTTGATCTACTGTGGTAGACATGGGCTTTGTGTCTATCTTGGCTACAATAATGCATTCACTATGTTGTTTGCAATAGCTTATCCATGCTCCTACTTTTTATTCATTATTAAACCTATGCCTGCATTACCCTTATTTGATTTTGTATTTATAAACCTGTATTCACCTGACCAGAAGTCTTGTTCCTCTTGCCACCAAACTTCACTAATTCCCACTATATCTAACTTAAACATTTCCATTTCTTTTTTAAACCTACCTGTCTGGTTATGGGATCTGGCAATCCACGCTCTGGTCTGTAGAACACCAGTTTTCTTTCTCCTTATAATGGCTTCCTCCTAAGTAGTCCCCGCCCGGAGATCTGAATGGGGGACTATTTTACCTCTGGAATATTTTACCCAAGAGGATACCATCATAATTTAACCATACAGCAAAACTGGATGCCCTCTAGAAAAATTACGGCTGTTGTTTCTCCTTGCTTTCAGCTGTTCACAGTACCAGCCCAACAAGGCAGTTGTGATTAATATTACAAGGCCAGATCAGTCAATCATCCAGACTGTTGCCCCTGCAGCTACTGGTAAGGCTGCTGCCCCTCTTCAGGAACCACACTTTTATCTGGCCTCTCAACAGATACCCCTCTGTTGTGGTTGCACTTACTGTACGGCTATTTCTATTACTGAGACACGCAACCCACCCCACCAACGACCAGGTCCATGGTTCATGGGGGGGGAGGGGGGGAGGCGGGAGGGAGAGGAGGGGGGCATTATAGGTACGCCGCACCTAAAATTGTCTGTCCAGAAATGAGCGCAGGGTATTTTACCTTTTCTCCCCAACGACGTACAACAATGTGGCGTGGCTGCGGTGGTTATTCTTTCCTTGAGTTGCCTTCCTCTCTGCGGAGCTTAATTTGAAAATGAAAGGTCTTGTCGCATCGGGAGAGGGAAATTAGGATGTAGCTTGGTAGTAAAATGAAGAACTAGCGATTACTGCATATCAGAACTTTTACTTAACACGATACTGAGACAACTCGATTACATGCATCTTTCTCATGGCAGCTCAGAAGACCGACAGACACCGGGATCGGTGAAATAGACAAACGAATTACTTAAAAAAACTGTTATTTTTTTTCCTCAATTTTTTTCAGCGTGGATATAATCATACATTCTCTACAAAATCTTTGCCATACGGAGACGGCGTAAATTTTTTTTATATTTGTAGACCATTTATAGAACCTACACAATAGGTTAGGCTACCATTACCGAAAGTTACTGACATACATGTTAAGGGAAAATATCCATTTTAAAGGGTCATAAGCGTTTGAGACCGCACCCTTAATCGCATTTATAGCATTCTATAATGCTGGAATGTGTTTAAAAAATTATATCGCTTTTTTACCCTGTAGGTTGCTATTATTGGCCGCACACTGAATGACGCATCATAGGCAAGATTTCAAAGTGAGAAGATGGGTAAGCTAAGTGAGACTAAGGCACTGATGACCTAATAAAACAAGAACTCTATTCTGTATGGAGGTGTACTTCCAAGAAGGTCTGTTTCTCTTACATTTCAATAATCATTTACTTTTTTCACATGCACTAGATGCAATAGCATGCCTTTCTTCTCTCCTTATTTGTACACGTTTATGGGTTTACAAAGAACACATTGGTATGCTTTTGCAAACTTGAACACTAAAAATGTTGTGCATATGAGTTGAAAGCTGAAAATGTAACGAACGAAGAACAGTACTGATACCAGTAAGCAAACAAGCATTGGTTTCGGAGTTCCAATTTCATTTCCTAACTATACAAATACATTAAAAGTGGAAATAAATGGATTGTGAAAGAATGCTTTTCACATCACTACCTTCTATTTCTGATTATCTGAAATATAGCAGCAAAAAACAAGTTACATTAACGAGGCCAAATGTGTCGTAACGCCAGAACAAATATGACTTCAAGAAAGGAAAAATGTTCGAGATTGCCTTCTGGACACTATTTAACTCATGTAACCTCTACAATTTTTAGTATTTAAAACAACTGTTGCACACCTACAATAGAAACAATGAACAAGAAGCAATCATAAACAGTAGTCTGTTAATGTTTTGGGCTACTTAAAATGGTGGCAGGCCTCATCCACTCTGGCTTCAAAACAGCGTACAACGTCTGTAGTGCCACCTCCCTTCTTTTTTTACCTCCATGGGTACAGTCTGTCGCCTTTGACCAATGATGACACAAGTTACCATAGATGATGCACTGACTTACTTGACTTACTTCCTTTGGCCCCTATGGGGCATAGGGCATCCAGAAGAACTCGCCATCCGTCTCTGTCATTGGCCATTTGCCTCAGTTCTGCACAGGTCTAGCCAACTCTTTTTGCTTCCTCTTCCACTGTCCTCTTCCATGTGCCTCTAGGTCTTCCTCTCTTCTTTGTTGCCTGGGGATTCCATTCCAATGCCTTTTTTTCTCCATGGCTCCATCTGGTTTTCTCAATGTGTACCCCAACCACGCCCATTTTCTCTCTCATATCTGGTTTTCTAAAGGTGTCTGGTTTGTTATTCACCAGACCTCGTCATTACATATTTTTTCTGGCCACCAGATATTCATGATGTGTCGGAGACATCTATTTACCAAGATTTGTAACTGGGATGCTTCCAGAATGAAATTTTCACTCTGCAGTGAAGTGTCCATTGATATAAAACTTCCTAGCAGATTAAAACTGTGTGCTGGACTGAGACTCAAACTTGGGACCTTTGCCTGGGATTTTATCTTTTTATCCATTTTCCAGCTTTTTCTGGCATACGGAAGGAAAGATTTCACATTTGTATTAAAAATATGTATTTTTGTTTTGTACCTGATATTTCTATTTTTCTATATTGGATACAATTGTATGAAGGCAGCATTTGCCTTTTTAATGTGGTTTTTCACGTCATCTCCAGCTCCACCATCTTTCATCACTATACTACCCAGATACAGGAGTGAGTCAACTGTCTCCACCCGCTGCTCCCCTATTAGCAGTGGCATCTCCATGTTCCCTGAATTTACTCTCATTTCCTTTGTTTTGCCTTTATTTATCTTGAGGCCAGCAGTCTCTGCTTCTTCTTTCAGCGAGTTTAATTTAGCTTGCATAGCAGTCAGCCTTTGAGCTAATAAAACTATATGGTCTGCAAAATCCAAATCCTCCAGACATCTGTGGATTCCCCATTGGATTCCTCAACTCTTGCCTGCTGTGACTCTTCTCGTAACTGGGTCTAGAACAAGCAGAAAAAGTGTTTGTGATAAAATGCAATCCTACCGGACTCCAGTTGTTACTTTTATGGGCTCTGTCATATCGCCCTTGTGGAGTACACAACATTTGTAGCCATCATACAGATCCTTTATGATGTTTAAGATCTTCTGTGGTATACCATACTTCCGCAATACCTGCCAGAGCACTCAATGTTTCACAGAGTCAAAGGCCGTTTGAAAATCAAAGAAGGCCAGGTACATGGTTGTTTGGAATTCTTTCCTTTGTTCTAAAATGATCCTAAGAGTGTTAATAAGATCAACACAACTGTGTTGTGCCCTAAACCAGCCTGTTCTTTAAGCAGATGATTTTCAAAAGGCTCTTTAATTCTGTTTAAAATAATTCTGGTGAGGACCTTACTGGGCATGGACAATAATGTAATACCAAGCCAGTTGTTACAGTCTGACAAATTTCCCTCTTTTGGGAGCTTTACCAGCAAATCATTTTTCTATTTCTTTGGAGATTTCTCTTCAAGCCACACATACTTCAGCAAGGGATGGAGCATTTTAACAGTACTTTCAATATCGGCTTTTAAGAGCTCCAGTGATATGTTGTCTAGGCCTGGAGTCTTTGCATTCTTTAGGGTTTTCAAGGCAATCCTAATTTCGTCCATTGTGGGACATTGCAGATTTATATCTTGATTTTCTTCGACTTCCTCTGGAGCATCTCTTACCTGTTCCTCTTAGTTCTCTTCTCAATTTAACAGTTCCTTGAAGTTCTCCCATCTCTGTAGCTGTGCCTGTAGAGTTGTAAGCATCACCCCCTCCTTGTTCTTAACTGGTCCTTGACATCTGAAGTTCTTCATTGACAACTGTCTGGTCATATTGTAGAACTCTTACATATTTCCTTATCTTGCTGCCTCTTCTGCTAACTTTGCTTGCTCATCTATCCATTTCCTTTTATCTCGACGTAGCCATATTTTCACTTTTTTGTTAGCCTCCATGTATTCTTTATGCGCTTCACTAGTCTGCACTCTTGTCCTACAAAGATTTAACTTGAGTTTTAGTTCTTTCCATGTAGCATTGGAGATCCATTCCTTCCTTTGATGTGCCTTAAATCCTAAGATTTTTTTCTTTCACATCTAAATAACTGTCTTTGATTTTTTTGCTAACCTGTTTCAATTCTCTCTTCCATGAAATTTTATTCAGAGAGGGTCTGGAATCTGTTTTGTAGTTCAAGGGCAAATGTTTCTTTAATCTGTTGGCCTTTTAATCTGGTCACATCTAGTTCCTTGCTCCTATGAATTAGCTTGGTTCTATTTACCAATATCATCAGTCCAAAACTAGGTGGTGGTTACTTCCAACGTCTGCTACTTTTCCATTTCTGACATATAACAAGGCATGTCGAAACTTGTGGCTTATGGCTATGTGGTCTATTAGATTTTCAGTAATGTGGTCTGGAGAAACTCACATTACCTTATGGCAGTTACGATGTGGAAACATTGTGTCTCCAATGACTAGGCCGTGTTCAGTGACGTATCTGTCAACAGTTCAACATTTACATTTCTGATACCCATGCCATGCACACCCATGATATGTTCAACGCTTCATTTTCTGAACTAACTTTTGCGTTCAAGTTACCCATTAAAATTTTTTTTGTCTGTAGAATTTATTTTTCTAAGGACTCCATTAAACTCTGTATAAAATGCATCTTTTATTCTCCTTTAGCTATTTCAGTAGGTGGATAGCATTGAATTACAGTGACATATCGCACATTTGTTTTAAAGTATGTGGTATTATCAGTTCTGAGACTGGTTTCCACTGCAGTAAGCTCTTCTTGCTGCTTTTAGATAGTAAGAGCCCTACACCATTCCTGTGCATCACATCCTCATCTGTCTGACCTGCATACAGCAGCACTCCACCATTTTGTGTTTGGAATTCCCCAGATTCTGGCCATCTTATTTCGCTTAGTTCCAATATATCTAGTCGTTAGTTTTCCATCTCTTCCAAAAACCTACACGGGTTTTCCTTTTCAGGCCAAAGGTCATATCCTTAAGGTCCATCCAGCTGTTTCTCCTTTTAGTTTTGTGATATGTGGTTTTTGGTGGTGCGAGTTAATCAGCCCACAGCCCCCGAGTGTCCTGGTGGGGCTACCGCCTCATGGCCTGGACACTAGTCAAGGTTTTACTTCAGGGCCTTACCCCCTAGATAGCCTGTCTTCACTGTGACAACATAGCACCATCAATCCCTTCACAGTAAGGCCTATTTGAATGACCATTGTCCTGTTTCACAAGGGTCTTCCACTTTCCAAAT
The DNA here is from genome assembly GCF_023897955.1 of Schistocerca gregaria. Taxonomy (NCBI): domain Eukaryota; kingdom Metazoa; phylum Arthropoda; class Insecta; order Orthoptera; family Acrididae; genus Schistocerca; species Schistocerca gregaria. The sequence goes on from NC_064922.1 coordinate 861,368,523, forward strand.
TAGGGGACTGTTCCTGCTGCCACACAATTGCAGAGAGAAAAGGGAAAGGAAGAGAGAGTATAGGATGGGATAGGATAGGGTAGGACAGGACAGGACACTAGACAGGACATTGTGAAACACACTTTTTCTGGATCCTCTATGGAGACCTGTCCGGCTTGGGAGGCCACACATGTATAGGCCTCCACTTCATTGGATCACATAAACCCCATCGCCCACACGGACAGTATTTCATTAAGGCAGTGTCTCTTGAAGGGGAGATGATGCATTGTAAAGATTTAGAAGCATAGATTGTAGGGTCCTGTCCACTCGTCTGATAGAGAGTGCCTAAAGGATGCTGCATTCTCAGAATGATAAACAACAATTCAAGCATATCACATCAATAGTTTTTATTTCAATAAAGCACATTCACAATACTTTGAATTTACAACGGTGTCTCAAGCGATGGGCGACAAGCAAACAATCAAAATCCTTTGCTGTGTACAAGGTCCATGTAAGCAACTGGTAAGTATCACTCGTCACTGCTGTCATAGTGCTCTCCTAGTACTGTCCTCTGGAACATAGACGAATGTTGAGAAACAAATGATTGTACAGTACAGAGAACAGGTCAACTGAAGAATAGGATACTAACACTAGCAAAGACGAAAATAACGACAAACATATAATTTGTATCCTGTACTTCAGTTGACCTGTGTGAGTCAACTGAAGAATAGGATACAACTGAAGGATAGGATACTAGAGCAAGCGAAAGCAAAAAAAAAAAGAAGTCGTACATAGAATTGGCATGGAGTACATCAGTTGCCATGTATACAAATTTTACGTATGTAGGTGTTTCGCCTTCGCTAGTACTACTTTCGGCTGAAGAACTGTATACTATTAACAGTGAAGGCGAAAAAAACGACGTATGTAAAATTTGTATCCTGTACTTTAGTTGACCTAAATACGTCAACTGAAATACAGGACCTATATATGTCATCTGAAGAATAGAATACTAGTACTAGCGAAGGCAATAATAGTGAAAAATGTAAAATTTGTACCCTTTACTTCAGTTGACCTATAAAGGTTAACTGAACAATAGGATACTAACACTAACAAAGCTGAAAATAATGACAAACATAAAATTTGTATCCTGTACTTCAGTTGACCTGTGTGGGTCAACTGAAGAATAGGATGCAACCTTCGTAGTTCAACGGAAGTACAAGATGCCAGTGTTATGCTGTAACATACTGTATGTCGCTTTTTTATATATTTTTTTTCGCTAGTACTAGTAGTCTATTCTTCGGTTGACCTACATACTACATGATACGAATTAGTTGCAGAGGAAGCAAAAATTGGAACGACACTATCAAACAAAAGTATAATTCAAAATATGTACAGAAATGATTTAAAATTACCACAAGAGACAAAAAGCATACAGAATATCTGTTTCTTAATTATTTCTATTTACGATTATGTTGCTTTGCCGCAGAAGATAACCGATTTATTGAAAAGAAAAAAAAACCATAGCTTTAGTGCGGATGCGCAGCTACGATGACGTAGATATCCGCGTTCGGTCTTTGCACTGCTTAAACGCTTCTCCTCCCATTTCTGGTTAGGTTCCCATGCGTAAGTGGCAGATAAATACCTAGTTTGCTTACTTTACTGTTAACAATGAAGTGTTAAAGTGTAATAGCCGAATTTGGAACCTGCAATAGCTTCGAAACGATTCAAAAATGCACCACAAACAGAACACGAATCACGTGTAATGTACATCCCCACTCTAACTCAGAAAGCTATGTGCTTTCGTGAATCTGGCTGCTTGCTCTCAATGCTTATATACCGAACAGCCACACTCCAAGTAACCAGAACTGCGAAGAGGTGCTGCTTGTACGCGATTTCAGCTCCTCGCATGTGTCAAGCTGTCTGGGAGCTGTTTAAACAAACCTAAAGTTGACCTCCAAACTGTCACCTTCCAACCTAATCTAGGTCTCAGGCTGCACTACAGATCAATCTGTTACCACAACCGAGATTTGAGAGAAAAGAAGGGGGGGATACACTGTGTAACTTAAGCCCTGCAAAAGTTGTATCATTTTTGCAAGCGTTCTTTAATGCTGCTAATGCAAGTCGTATGTTCTTAAGCTCGCGACCCGAACACTTTCAATGTATTGTAATGAATCACACAGAGGCTTCAGCGATTGCTTTATATGACTCTTGGATGCTTCCCAACACTCCACGCAGCCAGAAATTGTGAATAATTTTTCAACGGCAACAAAGAGTATAGCACAGTTACAGATGAATTAACTGCATCACTAACGATCAAGTTCTACCTACGAGCACAACTATTGCTATAATGAGCTCTTGGATATTCTCTGATAGGATCTTACTACCGCTCTTCTCGCGCGTCATGTTGCTTCCGTTGTCATAAGAGTGCCCATAACTATCTGGAAGGTTATTCATTATCTGAAGTAAAAAATCTGTGAGACTTCTCCAGTAATGTCACTCGTTTCTTCAGTTGCAACTGGTTTGGAAAATACATTTACCACTCTTAAAACCACGCTTAACATTACTGAATAATATTTATTTTTGAGTATGGTATTCTTCATGATAGGTAAAACTCCATCAAAAATTATGATAATTATATCATTTTGTTTGCCCTCACTTACGTCATAAGTAACCAATCTTCAAGTTTTAGCTGCACGATTAATATGATAATTTAATATGGGATCGAACTCTGTCAATAATTCGACTTATCCGAAACAGTTTCTGTTAGCTGTATATACCCCAACATTTCATGGTCAGCTCTTAATGGAAGATTTCTTTCGGCAAGTAAACATACTATGGAAAATAAGCTTAACAAAACTGATTTACACCGCTTTTCTTCTTGAACAATTTGATCTTGAGTTGCTTGACATAATTAATTTTTAGTTTTTAATTCTCTGTGAAAGCTTTTTCCACCTGCACATTGCAATAATACGGTTGCGGTACAGTTCACAGTTAGAGAGAATTTCTGACGAGCTTTTACAGTATCTTAAACCATTTTTTGTGAGAGAGCCAGCACTCGAATTTATCAATTTGCATTAAAAGCAAAACAGAGCATCTTTTGTTTGAGAATATACAAACAACATTTGATTAACTTTTTCGTCATTTGAAATGCGACGTAAGCAATGAAAAACCGTAAGTTGTGTTATTGTCTCGCTATCTGTGTTGTTGGTTCAGACGGAGAACGGCCAACGCGCTATTAATCAAAACTGTCCTTATTAAGAAAAAGCAGTATTAAAAGTAGTATTAACAACGAAGGTGCTCTCGATAGCAGGACTAGTGCGAATGCATCCTATTAACATTCTTAATTTGAAGATTTTTTTTTCTTTGAGCAGGAAACTAGACTGTTTATAAAGTCAGAACAGGGGCCCCCTAAGCTTGGGGTCCTCCCGCAACTATGGCCGCTATAAACCAGCCCTGGAAGTACCTCAGTATGCCTTTGAAACTAACTTGCAAGATGTTGTATCCTGCCTACTCGTCAAATATAGGTTGCCTAGGAAACCTGCTTTCTCGTATCGCTAGACAACAATTCAAGCAAATCATATTAATGAATTTTATTTACAGAAAATAAATGACAGTACTTAACTCTGAGAATTTACAATGATGTGTTGCAAGCAAAGGGTGACATGCAAATAAGACATCTCTTCAGTATATACGTTTCGTAGTACAAGAGAAGTAATACAGTGAATGCTTCTATGCAAGTTGCAGATCATAACGCTCCTCTAGAACTCGCCCAACTGGGGCCAGGCCAGTCGGATGCAGCATTTATGTTCTCTTCGCGTTGTCATCCTAGAGAGGGGTCGGTCCACATGGAATTGGCTGACGTCTTCTTCACAGCCCTCTCTGCACTAACATTCCTGATCAGCATGCCGGGGCTTGACTTAACGGTGCAACACAAGACAAGTCGTCATAACAATAATCACATTAAGAATATTTTTGTCCATGCACAGTGTCTGTATTTAGTCTCTGCAGAATATAGGTTTTTCAAGTTATGAATCACTAAAAAGCTGTCTGAGTTTTTCAGTGAGTAACGAGCGGCTATATAATAGGTCTTGCTGTGACAGCAGTGTAAAAAGAAAATATAGGAAATTGCAAAGAAGTCATTTTACCAGAAGACCTAAATGCCAGAACAGGATGGAAAGCTAATGACAACATAGTGGGACAGTATGGTGAAGAAGCCATAAATAATAATGGTGAAAGATTGATAGAATTCTGCACGCAAAATGACTTAAGAATTCTGAATGAATAGTTCAAGCACAAGGACTACCACAAATACACATGGACGAAACCAAATGTTAACCTCAAGTCCATTATAGACTGTCATAATAAAGTAAACAACAAAGCTAGTAGTACAAGACACGAGGGCTATAAGAAGTCGGAGTGTGGATCAGGCCATTTTTTGCTAATGTCTAAGATATTATTCAAGTTTGTCAAAGACACAGAAATTCAAGTGTAAACAGAGCCAGAGAAAGCCAATAGTATTCAATACAATTAACAAAGCCTTGACCATAGTTCTACCCATTTCTTGTACCAGCAAAGGCTAGCAGAAAAACTTGCTGCCGTTGAAGAAACCTCTGCAGACAAGATGTATTAATGGTTAAAGAAGCCATCCATAATGCAGATTATGAAGTACTGGGAAAAAAAGAAATCGAAAATAGTGATAGAATATGTGATGAGTGGTGGAACCACTCAGTACAAGAGAAGGTAGAAAGTAAGAAGGAAGCTTATAATAAATGGCTAAACTCAAGATCAGACAATGATTGGTGGGAATACAGAGAGTGGAGAAAAGATGCACAGAAACAATAATTAAGGCAAAAAACGAATCCTGGCAGAAAACCAGTGAAGAGATAGAAAAAAGCATGAGGAATACACGAGCAAGGTATTAAAAACAAAGAGAACTCAGAATAAAGATAAAGCAGATTTAAACCTCAATAGCATGCATGGGTGCAACACTGCCAATGACTACTAACTGAGAACAGAGCGGCATTCATTGAGAACCCACCAGACACAGTAATGACAATATACTACTCATAACCCTGAAGGAAGTCCAAAATGCAGTTAATGCCATGAAAAACAAAAAGTCGCCAGGTTCAGGATTAATTTATATAGAACTGCTTAAAGCAACACCATCAGTTCTCTTTGAGTTATTGGCAGCGATTTTTGACAAATGCCTTAAAGGTGATGAAGCCCAAAGGAGTGGAAAATGGCAACACTTACATCAATATTTAAGGAGGGCAACAGGAGAAATTGTACAAACTATCATAGTTCTAGTGTGATGCCATCCATTTCGAGAGTCTATGGCCATATCCTAAAAAAGAGGATATAAGAAGAAATAATTCAATCTGAAGAACAAAATGGATTCAGATATGGTCGCTCCTGTACTGATGGAATGTTTATCCTCAGAAATCTTGTGGGGAAAAGTACAGCAAGGGGCCTTACGACCCACCTTGTCTCTGTAGAGCTCCAGAAAGCTTATAACACAGTTCCACAGAACAAGCTACAGACAAAGTGAAAGCTGTCTGATTACTCTACCTAGGTTGCACAGCAATGGTAAAAGTGAGAAATCAACTATCTCAAGAGTTTGAGGTGACAAAGGGACTATGCCTGGGAAGCACACTCGCCCCTACACTCTTTAAGATCTACCTAGAGGAGGCACTAAAATCCTGGAAAAGGAAATGCAGAGGAATGGGTAACCCCATAGATGATGGGATCTTGTTCACTTTATTTTTGCTGATGAGAGTATTAGTAGCTGGAGATGAGGAAGATGCAAATTACATACTCCGCAAATTAAAAAAAGAATATGAAACATTGAGTCTTGTCATAAACGTATGCAAAACAGAATAACTGAAAGTGGGAGAAAATGCTGTTAATGATATATAACTCGGTGCTGATACTGTTAAAGGGTATCATAATTTTAAGTACCTGGGAGTGACACTGTTGTCCAATAGTGGAAGTATGGATGATATAAACAATAAAATTGGCCAGGGCAAGTGAGCCATAAAAAAACTAAATAGTATTCTTTGGAACAAAAACATAATGCATAGAACAAAACATATCATCCACTACTCAATTATTGAAAGTATCTCAACTTATGGTGCAGAGTTTTGGGAACTAACTCAGAGACAGAAAGATCACCTGCTGGCTGTCGAGACAGATTTCTTGAGATGTTGTGGATATTCCAGGCTGGAAATATTAGAAATGATAGTATCAGAAAGGTTATGAATGTTGAAAGAATTGTGGGTCAATTCTAGTGTCTGATACCACCTGTTGGCTTTGACCAATGACGTAATGTGTGATGTTATTTTGTTTGTGCTGCAGATTGCTGTCGATGAACGTTAAATGATTTCTCTGTATTTCCTCGTTAGGCGCATGTATTAAAAATTCGATGTAGATTGTTTTATTTTCATCTCATGATTTGTTTTCGGCATCTTTTGTTAACGAAAGTAGTCGTGATTTATAAGATCTTGATTTCTGATGCTGTTCGTTATGGCTGAGTCAGTTGTTTTTACTGCGAAAATTCTACTTCAGAAAATGAGTGACCATAAATCAACTATAAAATATTTGCAATCATTGGGCGTCATTGCTGAATTTTACAACTGCAGTGCCTGTGGAAATTATTTCGTTTTGATGAAAGTTGCGTCATCACGAACTTTGCACGAATTCATGTGGAGGTTCAGAAAAAATAACATATGGAGATCCATATGCAGGGGGACATGGTTCGAAAGATTGAGGGTGAATTTAGAAGTAATTGTCATGCTAACCTACTATTTTTGTTATGAATATTCTTGCAAATCTGTCATGCACGAAGCAGGGGTTTCATGTGGCACTGTAGTCAACTGGTTCTTGCTTTGTAGAGAAGTCTGCAGGGAATTTGTAAAGTATAGGGGGCCATTGGGAGGGTCAGGGCTTATAGTTGAAGTAGATGAGTCACATTTTGGAAAGAGAAAGTACGAAAGGGGGTACGAAGTTGTTGGGCTTTGGGTTTTTGGAGTAGTAGTTTCTGGAGGAGATTGTACTGATGTATTTAGGGCTGTACCAAACTGGACAAAGGAAGTCTTGACATCTTTAATAGAAGAATATGTGGAAGAAGGTTCTGCAGTCATGTCGGATGCATTTGCTTTGTACAAGGGGTTTGATGAAAGGGGTTATCATCATTTGGTCGTGAGTCACAGTATTCAGTTTAAAGATTATAAGACGGGGGCATGTACTAATACTATCAAGTGGTATTGGGGGGCTGTAAAATCTGTTGTCGGGTGGGGAAAGAGAAGAATTTCAGTGTAGCAAGGCCATTTAGATGAATGCTGTTGTAGGAAGAGTTTTCCTAAAGGTTATTGTTTATTTCTTGCATTTATGAAAGTAGTCAGCAAAATGTACAAGCCTTGTTTTGTTAGTTAGGTGTTGGTGGGTCTGATACTTTTTTCTTGTTTTACGTTGCATTTTTTTTATGTTACTGTATTGTGCCACTGCTACTTTTTTGGTTTCTCTGGAGGGAGGTTTTTCTGCCGTTTTAATATTATCTGGTTACAATGGTGGGCTGAGGGGTATTGCTGTGTCTTTGCTGGAGGGTTTATGTAATCGACTCGTGGTTTCATTCTTTTTACTATTTTAAAAATTTTCGCCTGACTGAGGGCGGGTGGTAGGGAAGAACTGATTTGGATGGTACCTCATTTGTGCCTGGTAGTTTGTATTTTTTATTGTTTTTTTTCATTACTTATTCTGGATTTTGATTCTTTCGTTCCAGTTTGACCTTCTAACATTATTATTTCTTGTTATGTCCCCATTTCGTTCTTGTCAGCCTCGATCTTTGACTCCTTTGGAAGTTCATATGCGGTAAGTTTCTTTTTATGTAGCTGCTTTAATGTTTTCCTTTTTGATGTTTCTGCTACACTTCTCTTATTTTTACTATCACTCCTTGTGTATCTATTTTGCTGAGTGTTATTTGGAGCTACTGTAGTTGGTGTGACTTTCATGTAGTTTAGTTACCGGTTGCAAGGTTTGGTCAGTTTTGTGTTTTATTTCTTTGCGTGTGCAGTAATGCGCATAAAGATTTTCATTTTTTGAAAGTCTATTCGTATTCTGTAGTTCAAAAATGGTTCAAATGGCTCTGAGCACTCTGGGACTCAACAGATGTGGTCATCAGTCCCTTAGTACTTAGAGAACTACTTAAACCCAGCTGTGGTCATCAGTCCCTTAGAACTTAGAACTGCTTAAACCTAACTAACCTAAGGACATCACACACATCCATGCCTGAGGCAGGATTCGAACCTGCAACCGTAGCAGTCACGCGGTTCCAGACTGAGTGCCTAGAACCGCTTGGCCACCATGGCCGGCTCTGTAGTTCACTAACAAGATCATTTTTAAGCATGTTTCTGATATGTTATAAGCTTTTTGCGCAACAAACAGCAATATTGGAACTGGTAACTAGAAATGACATCCTACATAGGTTGCTTCTAGTTACCGATTCCAACTATTCGACGGTTCAATATTTAGACCGTTTTTGCAGTACGTGCAGAAAATATACTATAATACATGCACTCGTAATTGCTCTGCTGTTCTTATTTATTTCAGTCATCTTCAACTAGTTTACATGAAATTCACACGTAAATAGTCGTTTAAGAGTATGATCCATCCCATTCATAGATTATCCATTGCATCATCTTTGCCTTACGTATGACGTCTTGGTCAAAGCTGACGGGTGGTTTCGGACACTAGAATTTATCCCACAATCCTACATACAAGGGAAGTGCCTACTCTGGTTATGGTCACTTACATCATATGCAAGACACAAGATGGCCAAAACATGTAAGGCAATGGACTCCACATCAAAGAAGGATGCGCAGTAGACCTGCGAGATGCTAGAAAGGACATCATCGAAGCAATGGGGGCAAGAGGTCTTACGGAAGGGACTGGAACGACCATTAACAATGGAGATTGGAGTGCGAGAGGCGCAACCGTAGAAACCGTGCTCATATAAAGAAAGAAAGAAAGACCGAATGCGCGTTTGTTCGATATGGGTAAGTTGGTGTAGGTCTTCACCAAAAGCAAGAAAACTGAAGATCTAGGTGTGTCTTTTTTAAAATTATGTTTGTAAAATTTAGCACGCTTTACCCCATTTTATTTATCGTTAGGTAGATTCTGTTAAACTATATGCCTAATGTTACATTGTTATAGCAGTGCATGTAAAAGTTATTACTACCTGGTCAGCCGATTTTCTCTCAGAACCACTGTGGATCACGAAAACAAAATTTAATTATGCGTATAAATCGAGTTTATTTATACGACAGCTTTCACTGTCTGGTTGTAAGAAGAGGTCAATGTATCACATTATCAGGAAACCCAGTTGTGAATCTCCCACATTTGGATATTAAAAAATAAAAATTAACAATGAAATGTTTAATCGTTACAGCTATTGCCAAATGCCAAGTCAGCTCCCTCAGCCTATATGAAATAATGTAAGTACATTTCTAATACATTACGAAACCATTATATGACTCTTTGCTGTTAAATTTTTGAGCTGAACGAAAACAATGTGTCAAATATTATGATTCCGGACTAACTTTTCTTGGATCATTTTGCAAGCGACATTGCAACAATGAAGTTCTACTTCATAACTCAATGTGATGCGAAGGCAACTTCAGCAGATGTGGAAACTGTGTGATAGACATAAGGAAGAACTTTCTGAAAAATTTGGAAAAAAGGTTTAGCAATTTACAGTAAAAGGCAAAACTAAAATCAATTCAGATTTGGTTTAGTATTAATGTTAGAAACGCCTAATAAATGGAGATTTCTCGTTTAAGAAATTTTATGGTCTCTACGAAATCTTACTTTCATACATAGCCTGGATAGATGCAAAGTATGCTATCATTCCTCCCACAGGAATCGTGAAAAAATAATTAACCAATTGCAGTGTGCACAGAGACATTTAGGCAGTCACTCTTCCCATGCCCCCCAAGTGAATGGAGAGGGAAGAAATCTTAAGCTGTGATATTGCACTAAGTACATCCTCTGCTATGCAATTCTCAGTGGCTTGCGAAGTATGTACACAGATGCAGAGGGGATCTGCCAACTTGGCACATTCACTGGCAGTCTGCCAGTAGATCCTGTGAAATGGTGCTGTGAAGGTCTGTGTTGAGAGAAAGAGGCAGTACTGCATCGTCACAATTGTTGTTAATGCCACCCGAAACAATGAGAGATATAGAAATACATTTAATCATAATTGATGCAAACACATTGAAATACAAAGTGCTACCAATACTTATTTGTTACACTACAGTCTGCAGTGCCAGTAGCAGTGTCCCATTGGTGTGGAAAGTGGGTGACAGGTGTCAGAGTAGACACATCATTGATGGTTGACAGACTCAGTATATGAGAGGTGTCATGCAGCCATCAGTACTAGGCTAGGAGGACTGTACAGACTGATAACCCAGTAGCCTACCTCTGCCCTGTCCTCCTTCACTCTGAATACATTTAGCAGGAGCAGAATCACTCGAAGAAGTGCCCGACCGATATGTTAGTTCTGCTGGAGCTGTCATACTTACATACTACCTAAGCAAGGTGTTTCAGCAGCTGTCTGCTCAAGACAGGACAAGCAGGGCTACTAGATGGTAGACAGTAGTGGTCCGCATGGTACAAGTTTGAGGACAGCCCTGTGTCCTGTGCCACCTACGTCTCTCTCCCAGTACTGAATTATGAAGGTGAGGACTGTCTCTGAAGTGAGTCTTTTATTCGTGCAATCCTTCTGGCTTGTGTGTACTGGTTGCCATTTTATCCTCATGTTCCTACCCCATTTCCTGCACCACAATAAGTTTCCATAATCCCATCTGCCCCTCCCCCTGGTTGAGGTGGGTTGATAAATGAATAGAACCCATCCACACTGTTCTCTTAGTAGTGGCTCCCATCATCTCAGTTCCATCTCTGTCAGATTACTGTGGCAACAGACTGTAGTTCCCTCTCTTCCTGTCTTTGGATGGAGCCAAATCCTAATAACAAAAATAAGACAGCTTCATCAATATAACTCAGTACTCGAGAAAACATATAATGTAGTGTCTTTTAATTACATGACCATTATGCTTGTGTCTGCTGATGAAATGAGTGCTCTGACCAAAAATTCATATTTGGCTAACAAATATCGATTCTGAGGGAAAAAATAGGAAAATTAATGTTACGTGATGTGAAATAAATGAGACTGAACAAAGATAATTACTTCAAGTATGTGTCACGTACTAAATGAGACAGAAAAGTAGTGAACTATATTATTCTGTGTTTCTATAAGTTATCTTATTCTGGATAATACATGCCTGTCAGTATTGTTTGTAGACTAATGCTAATAAAATAAGTCTTCAGATGGAGCACACACAATTATTTTTGTCCATAATTATACACAGAACAGGTGAACTGGCAGCAGCTTTCATCAAAAATGATAAACTATATGCAAGACAATACAAGAAGGGAAACAGAAAGAAAAACCATGTAAACAGGCAGGAAGAAGTTCTACATGCACACTTGTATCAAGTGCTTATCAAAGTGAACATTTTAGTTTACTAATGTTAAGCTTCCTTCCTAATTCATTCACAGTGGGAGTGTGGGGAGAATAACTATTTGTATTCCTCTATGTGATATGTCATTAGTGCACTGTTAGGATCATTGTAGGGAAAAACTTACCAAGCGGGAAAGCGCCGGTAGACAGGCACAATAAAATAACACACAAACACACACACACACAAAATTTCGAACTTTCGCAACCGGCGGCTGCTTCGTCAGGAAAGAGGGAAGGAAAAGGAAAGATGAAAGGATGTGGGTTTTAATGGAGAGGGTAAGGAGTCATTCCAATCCCGGGAGCGGAAAGACTTCCCTTAGGGGGAAAAAAGGACAAGTGTACACTCGCACACACACACACACACACACACACGCGCACACATATCCATCTGCACATACACAGTGTATGTGCGGATGGATATGTGTGCGTGTGTGTGTGTGTGTGCGAGTGTACACTTGTCCTTTTTTTCCCCCTAAGGGAAGTCTTTCCGCTCCCGGGATTGGAATGACTCCTTACCCTCTCCCTTAAAACCCACATCCTTTCGTCTTTCCCTCTCCTTCCTGAAGAAGCAACCATCGGTTGTGAAAGCTAGTAATTCTGTGTGTGTGTTTGTGTGTTTGTGTGTTTTGTTCATTGTGCCTGTCTGCCGGCGCTTTCCCGGTAGGTAGGCACAATAAATAAAACACACAAACACACACACAGAATTTCCAGCTTTCGCAACCGACGGTTGCTTCTTCAGGAAAGAGAGAAGGAGAGGGAAAGACGAAAGGATGTGGGTTTTAAGGGAGAGGGTAAGGAGTCATTCCAATCCCGGGAGCAGAAAGACTTACCTTAGGGGGAAAAAAGGACAGGTGTACACTCGCACACACACACATATCCATCCGCACATACACAGACACAAGCTGACATTTGTAAAGGCAGTTCTAAGCTGGCACGTGTCATTGATTTATACAACCTATGAATGCAAGAGAGCTGAACTTGTTCAATTGCAGCATCAGAGATTGCTGGCTGAACCTGATCCATCATTGTATGTTATAAACGACTGGTGTCAGTAAGATAGTTGTACCAATTAATAACTGTTTTTCTTTGAGATGGTGGCTTGTAATATTTATTCTTGAATCATTTCCAAACTGTTGTAGCAGATTTAGATTCATGAAACTGCAATCAACACACTACACCATTTTAGAACATCATGATGACCATTGGATGGCTCATTCGTGCATGTCACCTAGTGGGAATGTCAGGAACTAACAATATTAGGTGGGAATAAAACCTGAAGTTGTACTTGTTTAGTGCTATTTCAAATGTTCCTGTACATTGTTTGCCCTTTTCACGATTAAACATTACTTTTGTATAACTGATTTATAAACACACTGTATTGTGGTTTTCAGCTGTTGGGTACATCATAAATCCACTCTTGTTAGTAACTACACTGTTAGGGAATATGTGTGTTGACATGTAAGCATAAGGAACTCTGCATCCCTGAAGGGGTTTCTGTAAGATCTCTGGTCATTAATTTCAGACAATACGTTTATCCTTTATCACTAGCATCTGTTGCATAAATACTTTTCCGACTTTAACTACAATGACCCAGAAGATTATATCACACGACAGAATTGTCTAACAGTATGCAAAATTTGCCAGCAATTGCGTCTCAAGGTTAGCACAGCAGGAGAGGTTGCTAAGTAGCAATTCATACAACTACTGTGAAATGGGAGTTAGGATAAATAAAATGAGACTGGACAGTGTTGCAGTTTTAAAATCATAAACAAGTGTTGAATTTCCTGTCATTAATAACTAACAGAAATTTTAGTAACTAGTTTACCACAACAAGAATTTCTCTGAACTTCAAAAAATTATAGATGTATGGCTGGTCAGCATTGGCTGCATCTGTTCATCCAATGGAGACCCAAAGCAGATGGCAAAATGTTCCTTTTAAGAGTACTGATTTATTCCTATAGGAATTGCAGACAGGCTCTTCTACATGAGGTCTTGGCAGGGCCAGGTGATGACCACCACACTGGAAGAGAGAGAGACTTTTTAATTTAAGGTCTGTGTGGTAGCAAGGAAGGAAATACGTCGTAACTGGCTGTGTCCTACACTGGAACTGGGCAGATCCAGTTGTAAAACTGAAAATGCTGATAAAATACCTTCTGCACTATCCAAAATATTTTGACAATATAATGTAATTGGACAGAAAAAAAATCTACTCACCAAGTGGCAGCGGAACACACTTATAAAAGGAGGTTATAATTGTGCAAACTTTCAGAGTCAGTGTCTAGGTCTTCAGGTGGAAGGGTTGAAGGGGAAGGAAGAGGGTTGAAGTAAAAGGAAAAGGCTGGAGAGGTCTAGAAAAATGGCAGATTTTGGAAAAGTTACCCAGGACTGTAAGTCAGTGGAGACTTACCAGACAGGATGAGAAGGAAAGACTGATTGCTGGGCACTGCACCGGACAAGGTTTGAAAACCTGAGAGCTTAAAGGTGGAAAACAGGATAATATGCAAGACAGAGATAACTGCTGAAACGTCATGTGTATGTTAATAAGAGTGAAAATCTGAGTACATTGCACATAACAGAGGTGGGAGGGGGCAGTGAAAAATGGGCAGGTAAGTAAATGAAAGCTTCAGAAAACTAAAACAGAAAGAAAGGAGTAGTTACTGTGAATAAATGCTGAGACACAAGGGATCAATGTAAACTAAGGCCAGGTGGGTGGCGAGAACCCAGGACATGTTGTAACACTAGTTACCACCTGCAGAGTTATGAGAAACTGGTGTCTTGGGGTAGAATCCAAATGGTGTGTTTGGTGAAACAAGTGCTGAGGTCGTGGCTGTCTTGTACAAAATTCTCTGCAACAGGATATTGTGTGTTGCCTGTGTAGACACTCTGCATATGCCCATTCATCCTGACTGATAACTGGGTGCTAGTTGTGCTGATGTAAAAGACTGAACAGTGTTTACATAACAGCTGGAATGTGATGTGCTGTTATACAGGTGGCCCTCCCTTTGATAGTATATGTTTTTCAGTTGCAGGGCTGGTATAGGTGATGAAAGGAGAATGCATAGGGCCAGTCTTGCAGCAGGGATGGTCACAGGGGTAGGGAGATGGGTGCAAAACAGACAAGGACATTGAGGAGATTGGGGGGCAGGGGGGGGGGGGGCAACGTAAAGCTGTTCTAGGTGTAGTGGGCAAAGTCTCAGACAGATCTCATTTGAGGTTGTGATTTTAGGAAGTCATGCCCTTGTCAAAGTAGCTGATTAATACATTCCAGACCATGATAATACTGAGTTATCAACTATGTGCTCCTAGGTTCCTTTTTTTTGGGGGGGGGGGGGGGGGGGATCAGCAGTACCAGAATTTGGTGTGATGGCCCGGGAAATCTGCTTTTCAATTGGGTGGTGGGTCAATTACATCCAGTTAAGGCTGAGGTGAGAATGGTGGTGTATTGCTGTAAAAAGTCTGCATCTGAGCAAATACATTTGCCTTTGATGCCAGGGCTGTGTGGGAAGGAACGTTTGTTTACCATGGAAAGGATGGCAGCTGACAAAATGTAAGCACTGTTGTTTGTTAGTAGCTTTAAGGTGGACAGAAGTGTGTAGCTGGCCTTTGGGGATGATGAGATCAATATCAAGGAAAGTGGCATGAAATTCTGAATAGGACTATGTAAAATTTAATTGGGAGAAGATAGTCAGAGATTCCAGGAGTTTTTAGAAGTCATCAATGTGTCTAAATCAAATCAGGGTCTGGCGACTTATGGGTTCCAGAAAAGCCCCTTCCAAGCTACCCATGAAAAGGTTGGCATACAAAGGAGCCATCCTAGTTCCCTTGGCTGAGGTAACTGAATGTAACAAACTTTCAGTTACACCCAATCATTTATTTAATCAGCAACTTCATTTGACTTTACTTTCAGAATTTGGTATTTCAGAATAAGTTAGTGCAAACTCAATGCTTTCTGGTTCATTTATTTTCTTGTGAACTGTTGTGTTGTGGAAAAGCGTGATAACATTATGTTGCTGTGCCAGTAATTTTTGCTTAATTCTCTTTGCCCCAACCTTTCATAGGATTTTGGATATTCATTGTGCTGGCAACAGTTTAATTTTTTTGCTGATCACTATTTTTTGTATTAAATGTTACGTGGTACACTTTTCCCCTCTGCATCAACATCTACATGGTTACTCTGCAATTCACACTTAAGTGCCTGGCAGAGGATTCATCAAACCATTTTCAAACTACTTCTCTACCATTCCACTCTTGAATGGTGCGTGGGAAAAAGGAGCACATAAATCTTTCTGTTCGAGCTCTGATTTCTCATATTTTATTATGATGATCATTTCTCCCTACATAGATCATTTCGATTTGGAAAAGAAAGTTGGTGATTGAAATTTCGTAAATAGATTTTGACACAAAGGAAACCGACTTTGTTTCAGTGAATGCCACCCCAACTTGCATATCATATCAGTGACACTCTCACCTCCATTGCATGATAACATGAAACGAGCTGCCCTTATTTGCTCTTTTTTGATGTTCTCTGTCAATGCTACCTGGTAAGGATCCCATGCCACACAGAAATATTCCAGCAGAGGACAGACAAATGTAATGTAGGCTGTCTCTTTAGTGGGTTTGTTGCATCTTCTAAGTGTTCAGCCAACAAAATGCAATCTTTCTTTAGCCTTCCCCACAATATTATTTACATGGTCTTTCCAGTTTAAGTTGCTCGTAATTGTAATTCCTAGATATTTAGTTGAATTGACAGTCCTTAGATTTGTGAAATTTATTGTATACCCAAAATTTATTGGATTCCTTTTAGTACCCATGTGGATGACCTCGCTCTTTTCTTTGTTTAGTGCCAGTTACCACTTTTCGCACCATACAGAAATTTTCTCTAGATCATTTTGTAATTGGAATTGATTGTCTGATGATTTTACTAGACGCTACATTACAATGTCATCTGCAAACAATCTGAGGGGGCTGCTCAGATGATCACCTAGGTCATTTATGTAGATCAGGAACAGCAGAGGGCCTATGACACTACCTTTCAGAACACCAGACGTCACTTTTGCTCTGCTCAATGATTTACCGTCTGTCATTATGAACTGTGACCTCTCTGGGAGGAAATCACGAATCCAGTCACACAACTGAGACAATACTCCATCTGCATGCGAGTTGATTAATAGTCGCTTGTGAGGAACAGTATCAAAAGCCTTCTGGAAATGTAGGAATATGGAATCGATCCGAGATCCCTTGTCGACAGCACTCATTACTTCATGGGAGTAAAGAGATAGCTGCGTTGCACAAGAATGATATTTTCTGAATCCATGTTGGTTACGTATCAATAAATCATTTTCTTCAAGGTGATTCATAATGTTAGAGTACAGTATATGCTCCAAAATCCTACTGCAAGTTGAGGTCAGTGATATGGATCTGTAATTCAATGGGTTACTCCTATTTCCTTTCTTGAATATTGGTGTGACCTGTGCTACTTTCCTGTATTTAGAAACAGACCTTTCGTCAAGTGAGTGGTTGTATATGATTGCTAAGAAAGGTGCTATTCATCTGGACTGAATGACTTGCCTTTCTTAAGTAATTTGTTTCACAACACCTAAGATTTCTACTTTTATGTCACTCATGCTAACATCTGTTCTGGTTTCAAATTCTGGAATATTTACTTTGTCATATTTCGTGAAGGAATTATGAAAAACTGTATTTAGTAACTCCGTTTTAGTGGCACCATCATTGGTAACAATTCCATCACTATCACGCAGTGACGGTATTGACTGTTTTTTGCCACTGGTGTCCTTTACATACGACCAGAATCTCTTTGGGTTTTCTACCATAATTTGAGACATTGTTTCATTGTGTAAGCTATTGAAAGCATCTCACATTGACGTCCACACTTAATTTCGATCTTCCGTGAAACTTAGACAGTCTTCGGGATTTTGTGTTATTCTGAATTTGGCATGCTTTTTTTGTTGCTTCTGCAACAGTGTTCTGACATGTTTGATGTACCATTATAGGTCAGTTCCGTTGCTTATTAACTTATGCAGCATGAATCTATCTATTGCTGTCAATACTGTGTCTTTGAATTTGAGCCGTATCTGGTCTACACTTACATAATTAGCTTGGAAGGAATGGGGGCTTTCTCTTAGGAAGGCATCAAGCAAATTTTTATCTGCTGTTTTAAATAGATAATATTTTGCATTTATTTTTAGTGGTTTTGGTTGATATGATTTTGAGCCTCACTACAATGACCTTGTGTTCACTAATTCCTGTATCTGTCATGACACACTCTATTACATCAGCATTATTTGCGGCTAAGAGGTCAAGTGTGTTTTCACAACCATTTACAATTCATGTGGGCTCATGAACTAATTGTTCAAAGTAATTCTCAGAGAAAGCATTTAATACAATTTCGGAAGATGTTTTCTGTCCACCATCTGATTTGAACATGTATTTTCACCAAAAATCAAGGGTAGATTGAAGTCTCCACCAATTATAACTGTATGAGTGGGGTACATATTTGTAATGAGATTCAAGTTTTCTTTGAACTGTTCAGCTATTATATCATCTGAGTCAGGGGGTCAGTAGAAGGAGCCAATTATTATTTTGGTGTTGGTTGAGTATAACCTCTACCCATAGTAACTCGCAGGAACTATCTATTTCAACTTCACTACAAGATAAACGACTACCAACAGACACAAAAACCCCACCACCTACTTTATTTAATCTATCCTTTCTGAACACGGTTTGCACTTCTGTAAAAATTTCGGCAGAATTTATCTCCAGCTTCAGCCAGCTTTCTGTTCCTATAACGATTTCAGCTTCAGTGATTTTTATCAGTGCTTGAAGTTCTGGTACTTTTTCAACACAGCTACAACAATTTACAACTACAATACTAACTGTTGCTTCTCCGGTTGTTATTGTTTATTTGCCCTGTACCCTTTGAGACTGGAGCCCTTTTTGATCTTTCCCGAGACAGTCTAACCTAAAAAACCGTCCAGTCCATGCCACACATGCTCTGCTCCCTGTGTAGCCGCCTCCTGTGTGTAGTGGACACCTGACCTATTTAGCGGAACCCGAAACCCCACCACCCTATGGCGCAAGTCGAGGAATCTGCAGCCTGCATGGTTGCAGAACCGTCTGAGCCTCTGATTCACAACCTCCACTTGGCTCTGTACCAAAGGTCCGCAATTGGTCCTGTCGATGATGGTGCAGATGGTGATCTCTGCCTTCATCTTGCTAGCAACACTAGCAGTCTTCACCCACTCTGATAGCCACCGGAAACCAGAGAGATTCCCTTCTGATCCATAACAACACACATCATTAGTGCCGACATGAGCCACCACCTGTAGTTGCCTGCACCCTGTACCCTTCATGGCATCCAGAAGGCTCCTTTCCACATCTTGAATGACTCCCTCGGGTATGCACACAGAGTGCACATTTGACTTCCTTCCTGTCCTTAGCTGCCATATCCCTAAGGGGCTCCATCACCCGCCTAACATTGGAGCTCCCAATGATAAGCAATTCCACCCTCTGCACTTGTCTGGACCTCTCAGGAAGACTGGCCACTGCCTCAACAGGCAAGGTCACTCTTGCTGCCTCAGAAGTACTTTCAGCAGTGGGCAGTACCTCTAACCTGCTACGGAGTCGTAAGGGTACAGCCCTGCGGCCAGTACCGACTTTTGTCTTCCACCCCTGGATTTGCAACGATGCCAGGTTCGCCAATCACCGTCAGGCAAGTGTCGACCAGCAGGGGCATCCGAATCTGAGGGCGCAGTGGCATCAGAGATCCCAGGTGATGCTACAGGTTCCAGAGGTGCCAAAGTGCTCGCCTTGGGTGTCCCAATGTCACTGTGGCCAAGGGCAACAGCCTGGAGCCTGTCAACCATGGCCAACACAGCTTCCAGCTGTTTATGGATGGTGGCCAATTCCCCCTGAATCCATACATAACAGGCGCAGTCCCTATCCATCCCTAACAATTTATTTTTCCTCTCTTTTATCTCACAAGCCGTTCAAAAGAATCGGATGACTGACAACTACATGAATTTACACTATACAGGTACTAAAAGTCAATGCTAAACTCTCAAATATTATAATATGCACGAAATTTGTGAATTAAACTATGCAAGTACCCAAAAACACACAAAGAAATTAAGAATTAAACTACAAAACAAATAAGTGAGCTATGAGTGCGACTTGCTGCTGGCTACTACTTATCCAACAACAGCAGGGAGCTCACTGGCTGTGACCAACCGACACTGGCCATTCAAAACCAAAGCAGATGACTGACAACTACGTGAATGTACATTATTCAGGTATTAAAACGTGATGCTGCAACTCACAAATACTATAATACGCCCGAAATTTGTGAATTAAACTATCCAAGTACCCAAAAACACCCAAAGAAATTAAGAATTAAACTATGAAACAAATACGTGAGCTAAGAGTACGACTTGCTGCTGGCTGCTGCTTATCCAATGGTGGCCTCTGTGCAGTTCATGAGTGATTGCACTATAATCCACATTTGAAAATTATCAATATTTAGATTAGGTTTAAAATAGATCCTTCCATCAGAAGGGTTTGTTGTAAACTTTTTTCCTTCTAACCGGCATTGTTTTTCTTTGATAATGATAGCTTTACTCACTGTTAAATGTCATTAGGCATACTTGATTATGGTAATTTGTATTGTAATCCAATAGGCTGATTAGAAAGCGGTGGTCATACAGTGCCCCAGGCTAACACTCCTCAGAGGCCCCACTAACAGCCAACTAATTCCTCCCCTGGCCACTCACACATGGTGCATACTGGGCAGAGTCTTTTTGGGGAATTTATAACATGAGATGATGACCTTACATTAGCATATAGGCCACAATTAATTGTAAAAGAATTAAAGAAAATTTATCAGTCTACTCTTGACTGCCTAGAGGACCTCTACATCCAGCTATTCTCTGAAAGTATAGCATCATCAATAAATATGTTAATAGTGTTGAATAGTGTATAAATAATGAGTGTGAAAACAGACCAGCACTCACCTGAAAGACTAAATGATGAATGACAGAGAGAAACTTACAAAGAGATGACAGATACAAGGCTTTCTGTTTTTGGATCAGGGACAAAGATTACATATTCCTTAGATGCTGTGTGTAATAGGCCACACTCACTGTCTAGGGTAAGGAGTGTAGGTAGGCACACAGATGGAGCTGCACATTTTGTAAATTATGTGGGAAGCAGACTATGATTTTGCGAGAAACAGAAGGAGACAGAATGTACATATTGTCATCCTACCTTATTCAGTATTTCAACTTTTATGTAGTTGACTGAGCCTGCCACTTTGAACTGAGGCACTGTTGTCGAAGCTGGGCTTTGTCACCAGCACAGGTGGGAGACAGCTACAGAGTGTCCTTAGTGAGTCAGTATGATATCAGAATGTAAATTGCACCATATTCAACACTAAAATGAAAAATCCTGGCCGAAAACTCACTTTGTGACAGTCTTTTTGTTGTGCCTATATGTGACTTAGCATCTCCACTATTCTTTTCATAACATTGTCATATGCAACGTTGTAGTGCTTCTGTTGAAGCTGTTAGTTTTGTTCCATTGTGGCTCAATGGGATGCAAGTATTTCTATAAAAGTGTGCTGTAGCCACTAATGGGTGAAAAGTGCTGTCGTCTGCAGTGTTTATGTACACACAATTGACAATTATTATCAAGATATTTTGACCATATCACTGTAAAGCTGCAGTAACACTACCAGGTAGATATGTGCTAACTGACAGTATGGCGATGATGTATGTAAACTTTCTTGTGGCATTATGTCACAGAAATATTGTGAACTTACTTGTCCAATAATGAATGATCAGCTGTTAGTTCTGGCCACACATATGTTATTAACCATTCTCAAAAGTTATTTTGATATGTGAGTATATTTCTGAACTTATGAGATGTGTGAATGTAGAGTATGCTCCTGACTGTTCAGGGTAATGTGAAGGAGAAGATGCATGAATAATTCAAAAACATGAATAATCGAAATATTTTCAAACACATATTCTTTGTTTAAAGTTTATCCAAGTTCTGTGCATAGAACTGCAGGCCAGTGTATTTCTTAAATTAGTCTGTGTTGTTAGTCTGGTTCTGAGAGTTGTTGACATTTTTTCACATGGCATTTCCAATTCTTCTTGCACCAATAATGTCATTGTGCAGAAACCCCTCTAGAAGAGTATCAGCACATTGCAATGCAGCACAGTGACTGACAAGGTCCCTGTCTTCATCCCCACTTTCACATTCACTGTCCTCCTCTTTGTTGTATTGTGAAGCAGTGGTCGCAATTTTGGCATTACTCATGTACTAGAAGTCGTTGATCTTCAGTCGCTCATTCAAGTTTTCTTCATTAACATCTTCAAAACCATTAAAACCTATTGCCAGATTCAGTATTTGTGCAGCTGTTTTTTCTTCATCCCCTTGAAAATCACGTTCTCCTGTACTGGAAGAATGTTTCTCCATGACTGAACTGGTGTATGTGGCTTGACTTCCTATAATGCATCAGAAATCATGTGTATGGTATCTAGAACTGTCAGCTTCTTCCAAACAGCCACAAGTCATCCTCACGAATTAGCATTCTCAGTAGACAAGCCTGGTAGTGTTGTTTTACTGATGCAATAATGCCTTTGTCTGTTGGCTGTATAATGGCATTCATATTAGGAGTTAAATACGAAGTTATGATGAGACCTTCATCAGATACAAGTATCCCCTCATCCGGACGTGAAGGGGCATTATCAAGCAATAGAAAAACCTCTTGTGGCAATCCTTTCTCTTTTAGAAATTGCCAAACTCAGGGTTGCCACAAGTTCTAGAAATCAGGGAACATCAGGGGATTTCAAACATGTCAGGGAAATCAGGGAAATATCAGGTAAATTAGAAAAAAAACGCTGGAAGAATCTCGTTTTTGTCTCAGTAGATGGATTGGTTTGTTTACTGAGATGTCATTCATCATTGCTGGCTGGGCGCAGCTGATTACATGAGCCACTTCCCTACTCCCTCATTCTTACTGCTTCTTCCCTTCCTACCACTCCCTTCAGCTTACAGTCAGTGCTGCCACCACTCCTTGCTGATAGCTTAGCAGCTGCCGACAAGAGACAGGGAGGCATGAGGAGTGGTTTGTATGGACCTGATTCTCAGAGATTGTTGATGCAGCGGCCAGAGACAGTGGTCATGTGTGCTTGAGTTGTGTCTGAGTGATTGTGTGAATGTGCGCATGCTCACATTTTCTGAGAAACGCTATGGCCAAAAATTTAGTTGTGAGAATGTGATTGTCTTTTGTATGTGCCTGCCTTGCAGCTCAGTGATCACCTTTGCCGAGAGGAGTTGCTACCTACCCTCATTGGTATTGATTCTCAGATTATTCACGCAAGTTATCTGATGCATGGATTCATCACCGCAGTTTTATTTTGTCAACATGGTGTCTGTGATATGTAAATAGTTGGCCACAACAGTGGACTTCCATGACAGGCCGAAACCGCAGCCTTTTTTGTGGGTATCTCTAATAGATCAGGCCTGCCGATCTGAAGCCCATTATTTCCCACTAATGTGCAGGTCCTGCCAATCAGATCTAGTCTCAGCAATCTGCCTGCAGGCCAGGTCTGTTTGTGAGTGGCATAATGCTGCAGATTTTCATGGTTTATCCATGGACTCAGGACTGCAGTGCCCCTCAGCAGGCCAGAGGCCATGGGCAATGGGTTTCAGGAATTGCGACAGTCTCACCTCAAGTACATTTTGGCATTTTATAGACTTTTATTTATTCTAATACATTTTGGCACTTCTAAAGTAGTTTAAATATTAGAAAATATGGATGCTAAGAGGAAGAAAATTGTGGCTATCACTGGCAGTTTGTACGCTTTGTACTCACATATTTCGTGTAAGAAAAACCACACAATACTGTAAAATAGTAGATATAACACAGTGGGTAATAACCGCCAATAAAAAACATAGTAGAACCAACATTTTATTGGCAGTCACCTGTAAAGTTGGTTTATACAACTCTTCCCTGCCTTATACACTTCTTTCAAGAGGCCTACTTTTTCTAAGGTGATTTCTGAAATCAGTGAAGATATTTTAAATCTGACTTGTGACTGCAATGAAATACATACACTACTGGTCATTAAAATCGCTACACCAAGAAGAAATGCAGATGATAAACAGGTATTCATTGTACAAATATATTGTACTAGAATTGACTTGTGATTACATTTTCACGCAATTTGGATGCAAAGATCCTGAGAAATCAGTACCCAGAACAACCTCCTTTGGTCGTAATAACTGCCTTGATATGCCTGGGCATTGATTCAAACAGAGTGTGGATGGTGTGTACAGGTACAGCTGCCCTTGCAGCTTCAACACGATACCACAGTTCATCAAGAGTAGTGACTGGCATATTGTGATGAGCCAGTTGCTCAGCCACCATTGACCAGATGTTTGATGAGAGATCTGGAGAATGTGCTGGCCAGGGCAGCAGTCGAACATTTTCTGTATCCAGAAAGGCCCATACAGGACTTGCAACATGTGGTCGTGCATTATCCCACTGAAATGTAGGGTTTCGTAGGGGTCGAATGAAGGGAGAGACACGGGTAGTAACACATCTGAAATTTCATGTCCACTGTTCAAATTGCCATCAATGCGAACAATAGGTGACCGCGACATGTAACCAATGGCACACAATACCATCAAGCCAGGGGATATGCCAGTATGGTGATGATGAATACATGCTTCCAATGTGCGTTCACCGCGATGTCGCGAAACGCAGATGCGACCATCATGATGCTGTAAACAGAACCTGGATTCATCTGAAAAAATGACGTTTTGCTATTCATGCACCCAGGTTTGTCATTGAGTACACCATCACAGGCGCTCCTGTCTGTGATGCAGCGTCAAGGGTAACCGCAGCCATGGTCTCAGAGCTCGTAGTCCATGCTGCTGCAAACGTTGTCAAACTTTTCGTGCAGATGGTTGTTGTTTTGCAAATGTCCCCGCCTGTTAACTCAGGGATCAAAATGTGGCTGCATGATTCTTTACAGCCATGCGGTGTCACAGTGTTTCGCCAGGTAACACTGGTAAACTGCTGTTTGTGTATGAGAAATTGGTTGGAAACTTTCCTCATTTCAGCATGTTGTAGGTGTCGCCACCAGTGCCAACCTTGTATGAATGCTCTGAAAAGCTAATCATTTGCATATCACAGCCTCTTCGTCATGTCTGTTAAATTTCGCGTCTGTAGCATGTCATCTTTGTGGTGTAGCAATTTTAATGGCCAGTAGTGTATTTTTGCCATCAAATGTGCTTTGTTTCATTGAAATAAAATAACATCAGTGATCTTATTGAAACATTTGTACCATATGGCTTGCTTTCTCCATTTAAAAACAGTTTATTGCAAATTATGTTGGCGTTAGATTTTTACTCACACATTTAGAAATATGGAAGTCCTTACTTTTTTTTTTTTTTGACCATTTATGTCTTTACTTATCCCTGAGATCTCAAAATTTGTCCTCCCAGGGAGCCACAACTCTTTTGTGGCATGTGTGTGGTGCGCATGGGTCCCTGAGCTATTAGAGCCTTTGTTATTTCCAGGATGCTCTACTCTCCTCTTCTCTGTCCTCCTTCCTTTCCCTTTGCTCCTTCCTTCCTTCTCCTGGTGTTCTTCTTTATGTCGGCCCAGTTATTCTCGTGACTTTGCTTTAATCTTGCGGTTTTGGTTGGTTGTTTTTCCTCCTCCACTTTGACTTTTCTATTTTGGTCCCCTTGAAGAATTTGATCTCCATCTCCAAATTTGAAATCTGTAATGTGAGCCAGATGGGGAAGAACTCACTCCCTAGCGTCTTTGGCATGGGTTCCTCTCCCCCTCCTCCTCCTCCTTGGCCAGGGAAGACATCCGCTTCTCTGGCTCCTGCTAGGGATGGGACTCTGTCTCAGAACACCCCTCCCTGGCATTCTCAGGAGAGGAAGCTTGCATCCTCAGGCCGGAGGAGAGACCCCTGCTCCAAGGCTCAAAGCCACTCGGTCTCTGTGTGATCCCAACATCACTGCCACCTATTCCCTTACTGATAATACCTCCTCCCTTCCTCTGAGAGAGAAGAAGCAGCAGCACAAGTCAAAGGGCAAGGCTTCCTTGGCTTCCTGGGGGGCTTCACCCCCTCCACCTCATCCCAGATCAAGACCCAGTTTTTATGGATGTCGCCATATCCTCATTGGTGACAACCACCGACCAAGTGACATGACCTCCCCTTGGCTTCTTTATTTCTCACATGGACCCTCACCATGTGATAATCAAGTGGGACTGCAATGGATATTATTGTCACATCTCGGAAATAAAACGTCTTGTTTCCTTGCACTCTTTGTTCTGTCATGATCTTCATGAAGCGCACTTTCATGACGACCACTCTCCAACTTTACATGTCACTGGGCATTCTGTTGGAACCATTCTGGCACCGGGATAGCGTCAGAAGGGTTCTGCATTTTAGTTTGCACCAATGTCATTAGTGACTGGAACCGTCTTCATACCAACCTGAAGGTGATAGCGGTTAGAGTGCAGATGACTCTGGCAATCACCATTTGTAATGTCTACCTCCCTCCAGGTAGCCCGTTTCCTTATGGTGAAGTGTCTACCTTGATACAGTAACTCTGGCCCCCATATCTTCTCCTTGGAGACTTCAGTGCCCACCATCCCCTGTGGGGGAGTGCCACTTCATTGGGTAGGGGTCTTCTACATGACCAACTTACTACAGACTTTGATTTGTGTCTCCTCCTTGACTGTTCCCCTACCCACATCAGTGCTGCTCATGGAACCTTTACTGTTATCGATCTCACAATCTCCTCCTCTGCTCTTGTGGCGTGCCTATTGGTCACCCCATGGTTGTCTTTGTGACAGTGACCACTTTCCGGTGACTCTGTCATGCCTCTGCTGCTCTCACGCAGACAGGCTCCCACGTTGGGCATTCTACAGGGCCAGTTGACATTTATATATGTCTGCTGTGCACTTTGACACCTCTTGCTTGAATTGCATTGATGTGATTGTGCAGGACATCTCTGCCACTATTCTTCAAGCTGCTAGCACTGCTGTACCCCTATCCACAGGTCCACCTTATCGTTGACCAGTGCTGTGATGACCAAGGATGTAGCAGTCACTGTCCAGGTCAGCTGATGGGCGATGCAACTATTTAAACGACATCCTTCACACACCAGCCTCCTCAGTTTTAAGTGTATCCATGCTAAGGTTCATTACCGTATTAAAGGAATGTTGGGAGCGCTATGATTCCTCCCTGGAGATGTATGGTTCTTCATCACAGGTTTGGTCTAAGCTCTGTAACCTTCTGGGCTGCTAGTGACTGTCAACTATTGAAGGGCTTATCCTCCAAGATGGTCTGTCTACTGATCCATTGGTCCTTGCCGAAAACATTGCAACACACTTTGCAACAGCATTGGCATGCTCTTCCTATCCTGCTGCCTTTCTTCAGCACGAACACAGACCGCCCTCTCTTTCAACCCTCACCAAGCTCAACCCTATAATGAACCCTTCACTGAATGGGAATTCTTGCAGGCTCTTGCCCCTTCACATGAAATGGCCTCAGGCCTAGATTCCATCCACAACTAGATGATCCAACACTTGGACATTACACAGAGGCACTATTTACTCAGGATCCTTAACTGCATTTGGCTCATGGGTACATTCCCCTCACAATGGCGAGACAATATAGTCATCCCCATCCTTAAGCCCAACATCTCTCGACAGCTACCACCTAATCAGCTTGATGAGTGTACTTTGTAACCTGCTTGAGAGGATGGTTAGCTTCCAATTATGATGGGTACTTGAATCTCAGGGCCTTTGTCCCTGTATCAGTGTGGCTTCTGGGAAGGATGATTTCCAACTGACCAATTACTCAGATTGGAAACTGCAATCTGACAGTCTTTTACTAACTGTCAGAACCTTGTTGTCATCTTCTTTGACCCACATAAGTCACATGACATAGCTTGGTGCCATCACATTTTAGTTACCCTGGCTTTCACGGCCCCATTCTGATTTTAATTAGCGAGTTTTTTTTCCCACCGACTCTTCCACGTTCAATTTGGCACTTCACTCAGCACCACTTGGATTCAGGGGAACGGTATTGCACAGGTTTCTGTGTTGTCACCCCCTTCCTCATAGCCATCAATGGGCTTGTAACCTCTGTTGGCCCTCAGGTTACCCTGGCATTGTATGTTGACGAATCTGACGTACCTCTGCGTGAGCTGTCTTCCATGGCTTCCAAATTTCTCCTTTCAAAATGCAGTTTATGCATTTTTGTCATTGATCCACAGGATACCCCGATCCAGAACTTTATTTAGGCGACCAGCTCCTCGATGTCACAGCACAGTCCCATTTATTAGGCCTTATTTTTAACAAAAAGCTGATGTGGTTGCCACACATTCACCACCTGAAGACTATATGCATGCGGAAGCTTAATGCTCTCTATGTCCTGGCCGCCACATATCGTGGTGATGACCATGCTACTCTTCTTCATATTTACTGTATGCCTTGTCCAGATTAGAATATGGAAGTCAGGTTTATGGCTCAGTGGCTCCTTCCACTCTGAAAATACCTGAACCCATTCACCAGTGTGGGGTGCATCTGGCTATTGGTGCCTTTCACACTAGTCCTGTTGACAGACTCCTCACAGAAGCAGCGATTCCCACTCTACAGATACAGTGAAGCCAATGCTTGGTTTCTTATGCAATTGACATTCGCAGATTCCCTGACCATCCTGTATATCCTGTCCTCTTGTCAAGTGAGGGACATCTCCTGCCTGATCACTGCCCACAAGTGGGATTGCCGGTTGGTATGCATCTCACATCCCTCTACCGGGAGCTCCATCTCCACTCACTGAAATGCGCCCCGTGTGTTTCGTCTCACACCTTCCTTAGATGGTGTCTAGACCACAGATTGTGACTGACCTATTCAAGGGTCCTAAGGTCTTTCCCCCCCCCCCCCCCCCCCCTATGGTCTTCTGGTGTCTTGTACATTCTATCCCTGCTATCATCTTCTACACTGATAGTTATAAGACAATAGAGAATGCAGGATATGCTTTCCCCATGTCTCCTACTGGCTCAGAACACAATTTATTGCCGGAATTGTGTAGTGTGTTCACAGCAGAGCTGCTAGCTGTTACCAGGACCCTCCATTTTGTTACTCACATCTCCCTCCACAATGTTTTAATGAGTACCGACTCAGTGAGCGGCCTGTTACTCTCATCATCCTTTGGTCTCTGCTATCCATGACCTTCTCTCCTCCCTTGGCTGTAGTGCCTGATCAGTTTTCTTTCTCTGGGTCCCAAGTCATTTGGGTATCTTAGGGGATGAATTGGCTGAAGCTGATACTCACCCTCCATTCCCTTTCATTACTCCAGCTGCGGATATGCAGATATATGTCAAATTCAAATCTTCCTTTGCTCGAAAGTGGAATGACATCTGGTGTGCTACTGCTCTCAGTAATAAACTCCCCACAATCAAGGAGACTACTGAAATTTGGTGCTCTTCCTTCCGCTCCTCTCAGAAGCAGTCCACTGCTTTATGCTGTCTATGCATTGGTCATACCAAGCTCACTAATTGTTTACTCCTGCGTAACGAACCACCCCACAATATGGTTGTGGAGCCAGACTGATGGCATCCCACATAATGGTAGAATTTCTTTTGGCCCTTCGTGCTAAGTATAGTCTTCCTTAATTTTAATAATAGCAGACAATTCACGATGGTTGAACTGGTCCTCAGGTTCCTCCATGAAAGTGGTTATTTCCAGTTATAAGGTTTTGCTTTACTCCTGGAGCAGAAAGAGGGCGGTTGAGTTGGGGCCCTATGATCACTCCCCCCATGGTTTTAAAAGATTAATGCAAAATCTCATATAAAGATGTGAAACAAATACTAACAAAGAGATAGAGGGGCTGGTCAGTACTTACCTCAGCTCAGTACAGCCGATAGATACACAAAGCAGAACAGAAAAATACGTTCCTAGCTTTCGGAAACTTGTTCCTTCATCAGGCAGGAAGAGAGGAAAGAAAGGGAAGAAGGGAAAGTGGATTCAGTTACTCACAACCCAGGTTATGTAGCAACAGGGAAAGGAAAACAGGGAGGGTAGCAAGGATGAAGGCATGGTTGTCAGAGGGAAACCAAAGGTATTCTACTGTAAGTACTGTGCCAGCTTCAAACCAAAGTGGATGCAAACAGAAGTAAAGAGGTATATAGTATAAAGATAAACACAACTATGTAGGATGAAAAGATGCATGAATGGCTAAAGAGGAAAGGGAAAGAGGAGAAGACTGAAGAGTAAATGAGAGTGAGGTTGTTTAACATAGGTTCAGTCCCGGGGGATGGCGGGATGAAAGGATGTGTTGGAGTGCAAGTTACCATCTCTGCAGTTCCGAGGGACTGCTGTTTGGTGCTTTATGCTGTCTATGTTGAAGAAATTTATGATGAAATAAAAGAAATTATTCAGATAGTGAAGGGAGACGAAAATTTAATAGTCATGGGTGACTGGAATTCGGTAGTAGGAAAAGGGAGAGAAGGAAATGTAGTAGGTGAATACGGATTGGGGGTAAGAAATGTAAGAGGAAGCCACCTGATAGAATTTTGCACAGAGCGCAACTTAATCATAGCTAACACTTGGTTCAAGAATCATAAAGGAAGGTTGTATACATGGAAGAAGCCTGGACATACTGACAGGTTTCAGATAGATTATATAATGGTAAGACAGAGATTTAGGAACCATTTTTTAAATTGTAACACATTTATAGGGGCAAATGTGGATTCTGACCACAATCTATTGGTTATGAACTGTAGACGAGAACTGAAGAAACTTCAAAAATGTGGGAATGTAAGGAGATGTGACCTGGATAAACTGAAAGAACCAGAGGTTGTACCGAGTTTCAGGAAGAGCATAAGGGAACAATTGACAGCAATGGGGGAAAGAAGTACAGTAGAAGAAGAATGGGTAGCTCTGAGGGATGAAGTGGTGAAGACAGCAGAGGATCAAGTAGGTAAAAAGACACGGGATAGTAGAACTCCTTGGGTAACGGAAGAAATATTGAATTTAATTGATGAAAAGAGAAAATATAAGAATGCAGTAAATGAAGCAGGCAAAAAGGAATACAAACGTCTCAAAAATGAGATCGAGAGGAAGTGCAAAATGGCTAAACAGGGATGGCTAGAGAACAAATGTAAGGATGTAGAGGCTTATCTCACTAGGGGTAAGATAGATACTGCCTACAGGAAAATTAAAGAGACCTTTGGAGAAAAGAGAACCACTTGTATGAATATCAAGAGCTCAGATGGAAACCCAGTTCTAACCAAAGAAGGGAAAGCAGAAAGGTGGAAGGAGTATATACAGGATCCATACAAGGGCTATGTACTTGTGGACAATATTATGGAAATGGAAGAGAATGTAGATGAAGATGAAACGGGAGATACGATACTGCGTGAAGAGTTTGACAGAGCACTGAAAGACCTAAGTCGAAACAAGGCCCCGGGAGTAGACAACATTCCATTAGAACTACTGACAGCCTTGGGAGAGCCAGTCCTGACAAAACTCTACCATCTGGTGAGCAAGATGTATGAGACAGGCGAAATACCCTCAGACTTCAAGAAGAATATAATAATTCCAATCCCAAAGAAAGTAGGTGTTAACAGATGTGAAAATTACCGAATTATCAGTTTAATAAGTCACAGCTGCAAAATACTGACACAAATTCTTTACAGACAAATGGAAAAACTGGTAGAAGCCGACCTTGGGAAAGATCAGTTTGGATTCCGTATAAATATTGGAACACATGAGGCAATACTGACCTTACGACTTATCTTAGAAGAAAGATTAAGGAAAGGCAAACCTATGTTTTTAACGTTTGTAGACTTAGAGAAAGCTTTTGACAATGTTGACTGGAATACTCTCTTTCAAATTCTAAAGGTGGCAGGGGTAAAATACAGGGAGCGAAAGGCTATTTACAATTTGTACAGAAACCAGATGGCAGTTATAAGAGTCGAGGGGCATGAAAGGGAAGCAGTGGTTGGGAAGGGAGTGAGACAGGGTTGTAGCCTCTCCCGAATGTTATTCAATCTGTATATTGAGAAGCAGTAAAGGAACAAAAGAAAATTTTTGGAGTAGGTATTAAAATCCATGGAGAAGAAACAAAAACTTTGAGATTCCCCGATGACATTGTAATTCTGTCAGAGACAGCAAAGGACTTAGAAGAGTAGTTGGACAGAATGGACAGTGTCTTGAAAGGAGGATATAAGATGAACATCAACAAAAGCAAAATTAGTATAATGGAATGTAGTCGAATTAAGTCGGGTGATGCTGAGGGAATTAGATTAGGTAATGAGACACTTAAAGTAGTAAAGGAGTTTTGCTATTGGGGGAGCAAAATAACTGATGATGGTCGAAGTAGAGAAGATATAAAATGTAGACTGGCAATGGCAAGGAAAGCGTTTCTGAAGAATAGAAATTTGTTAACATCGAGTACAGATTTAAATGTCAGGAAGTCGTTTCTGAAAGTATTCGTATGGAGAGTATGGAAGTGAAACATGGACGATAAATAGTTTGGACAGGAAGAGAATAGAAGCTTTCGAAATGTGGTGCTACAGAAGAATGCTGAAGATTAGATGGGTAGATCACATAACTAATGATGAGGTATTGAATAGAATTGGGGAGAAGAGGAGTTTGTGGCGCAATTTGACGAGAAGAGGTACCGGTTGGTAGGACATGTTCTGAGGCATCAAGGGATCACAAATTTAGCATTGGAGGGCAGTGTGGAGGGTAAAAATCGTAGAGGAAGACCAAGAGATGAATACACTAAGCAGATTCAGAAGGATGTAGATTGCAGTAGGTACTGGGAGATGAAGAAACTTGCACAGGATAGGGTAGCATGGAGAGCTGCATCAAACCAGTCTCAGGACTGAAGACCACCTCAACAACAACAACAAATTGTATCACTCTGCAGATTTTCTTGTCTTTGTCCATTATTTATGTTTTGCTCATTTTCTTGTGTACAGCTGTTGTTGTCTGCACGCACAGATCTTATCACAGACATACATATCTCTACTAACCTTTGCCTATTATCATTTGCGCATTCTCTTCTGAACGAAGAATACAACAGCTTTTGCTTCCTCAGCATTTTTTGAATTTCATTGTTAAACCACTGTTGGTCTTTCCCATCCTTAATCCAGTTACTGTGTACATAGTTCCCCGGACCATGATTTACAATCTGTTTAAACTCTGTGCATAATTCCGCTATGTCCATATACTACAATTGAGTAACATCAATTCACTGATGCTAACAACTGCTTATCTGCTCTTTCTAGCAGAAACACCCTCTTCTCTCTTAGCCTTCTTGACTAATTCATTAACTTTTGTTACCATAGTTACTATAATGACATCATTATCACTAATCCCTGTCTCTATACTGATGTTGCTGATAAGGTCTGGCTTTTTGTCACTTTAAGGGCTCAGATATTTCCACTGCATGTGGGCTGCTGAACTAGCTGCTCAAGACAGTTTTCAGAAAGTGTGTTCTCACAAGACTGTCTGTTTGTACTGCCCACAGTGAATCCACAGAATGTCTGTCTATACTCAGTCTGTAAAAGTTGCCTCCAGCTAATATTGCATGATCTCAGTGTTTACATGCTGCTGACCATGTAATTTCTTTGAACGACTCCAGAACTGTCACAGCAGAATTAGGTAGCTGGTAAAAACATCCAGCAATTAAGTTGGTTGCACCTATACCTGTCATACACAACCAGATAATTTCACTGTCACTTTCAACTTCAATCTGAATAGAGACAATATTTTTGTCAACTGCAATGAATATTCCCCTTCCTGTGGCATCTGATCTGTCTTTCTGATTTACATTCCATGAGCTGCTAAATATTTTAGACCGTTTTACTTTGGGTTTCTGTCAGGTCTTGGCCCGAAGAATAATTTGAGAGTGAGAACTTTCCTGGAGGATAGTAAGTTGTGGAACTTAGTTACTAATACTTTGACAATGTAGTGATAACATTTTGACAGTCAAAGTGTCTTTACTTTGAACATGTCTGCTACCCACGTGGGGCTATTGTGCAGTGCACCCCTGACCTATCAAGGGGACTCCTATGCATCCCCATCTGCTAACACAGGTCTAGAAATCTGCAGCAAAGGCAGTCACAGAGTTGATGAAGCCTTTGGTTGAAATCTTCCACTCAATTACAAACCCTAGGACACTGATCAACTCTGGGAACAGTGCTGCATTTTGTGAGCTCTGCTAGCACCCTGCGCATGAGACCAGCAGCCTTCACCACTTCCACCAGCTGCCTGTACAAACTGACAGCCTCAGAACTCGTGCGACAGGTGTCGTTCGTGATGACTTGAGCCACAAATTTCAGACGACTGCATCCTACATGCTCAATAGCTGCAGGCAAGGCCACCTCCACACCTTTGTGAGGCCCCCTCTGGCAGATGTACTGAGTGCACATTGGCTTTGCTTCCATCCCTGAACATTTTCTTTGTGCGGGGTCCAAAATGCACTTAATGTTGGAGCTCCCAATAACTAGCAAACTGCCACTGACATGTGCCTGCTCAGACCCTGCTGAAGGAATTGCCACATGTTCACTCACAGGACAAATAGGCCAGGCTAGATCACCAGCCTCCATACTGGCACTTCACCTCAAGCTAGTGAGGGCAAATTCACCGCATCGGGTACACTAGGAAGTGCCTCGGTAGTAGACCCTGCGGTCAAAACAAGTGACACCTTAAGTCTTCCGTGTGATGCGTCAGATTCCCTACCATTGCTACACCCTGAGGTGGCAGCCTAAAGGTGGCTGACTGTGGCCAAAAGTGCATTCAGTCATTTGCGAAATGTGGCCAGCTCCTGCTGGAATTGGCAGTGTAAATTATCTATCTAAGTGACAATATATCAGAGTTTTCATTCGTGTTCATCACTAATTTGACAGTCAGACCTGGAACTTAAAAAGTCTATGCACTCTGTCACCACACTTAGTGCGTCCACTTGTCTTACACACATCTGTTTGCCAATAAACACTCTTCACCTTTTCAGGACAGGTGCGTGTGCTCCAGAAGAGATCACCACAAGATGAGGGGGAAGAATTCTTAGGTAGGCTTCAGACTGCCCTGTGCAAGTGTTGTACAATATCTGCTGCAGAATAGTGTAGGGTCTCCTTAATTGAAGAGAGCTTACTGTTAAGGCAAAGGGCCAAGCATTGCTAATAATGAAACACTATCTACAGAAAGTCTGCATACATATCCAGTCTGCTTGTAATAAAATTTCAAAGAAGAGTAACTATATCAATACAAAATCTGTCCTGTGAACCAAACTATGATTGCAATTTTGTAACAAATGTGTAATCAACATTGGCATAATGTTCTATGCATTATTGTGACGCTACTTAAGGTATGTTGTCAAAGCCACATCACGGCCAGTCCTGAGTATACTTTTGTGATGCAAAATTTATGTCTATCTGATGTACAGAATTTAACTTTTCTGAATATATGAAAACTATGTAAAATCATTGTTTCAGGTACATTATTTTAATTAGAGTGCCGGCCTTGTGTTTTGATAAAGCCTAAAGAAATCTAAGCAAAGTTAATACATCTTACAACAGAGGCGTGACATATTGCAAGTTATGTGTAATGCCGGCTGGTGTGGCCATGCGGTTCTAGACACTTCAGTCTGGAACTGCGCGACTGCTACGGTCACAGGTTTGAATCCTACCTTGGACATGAATGTGTGTGATGTCCTTAGGTTAGTTAGGTTTAAGCAGTTCTAAGTTCTAGGGGACTGATGACCTCAGAGCCATTTGAACCATTTAAGTGGAATGTGTTTGATACAGTTCAAAGGGATACTGCAAGTATACAAAGAAGGTGGCACAAATGATCACAGCTTGGGAGATCATCACAGAAGTCCTGAAAAACATGAACTGGTAGATACTCAGAGACAGAGACAGATGCCAGTTATTCTGCAAAAGCCTACTTTCAAAGTTTCAAGAAGGTGTGCAGTGAGACACGTCCTTCAGCCCAACTGTGTAAAGACCCCCTGTGAACTGTGAGCAGGAAACTGGTCTAATTACAGCACACACAGGCATTTTAGTGGTCATTCTTCCTGTAGTCCACATGCAGTTGCAAGAGGAAGAAACACATACTACTGTGCTGAGTACTCACTGGCAGGCACTTCACATTGGTTTTGTTAGATTACGGAGGCAGATGAGCAGGAGTGACTGTAAGTGAGGAATGACATGCAAAATTCACCACCTATCTGTGGCATAGTGCCTTCCGGGCACTGACATGAGACAGAATGGTCTCTCCCACTCGACACACAAATACTGTCACCAGTGCGAAGATTTACCACATGCAGTGCTTGTGACTGAAAGACACGTATGCGACACATTTAGGAATAGTGCATCCACTTTGCATTTGACAGGAAGGAAGGAAGGAAGGAAGGAAGGAAGGAAGGAAGGGGACTCCTGACATACTCCAGGAAACTGTAATGACACCCTAGCTGTTTATTTCGACAAAATATGAGTGTGTTGCAAAGACTGTTAACTCGATCCAAAATTAGTTAAATGCAAAGTTGCGCTTTTCGTTAAGTTAAAAGCTTTGTCTACAGGTTTAGTGACTCAGAATTAAAATCATTTGTGCCATATGATTTTTTTGGGTGCAACAAAGTATAGAGATATGAAATGAAAGAGTCACTCAGCCTAAGTTGTATAAAACAAGTGTCAGTCTGTGATTCATTGGAAGGACACTGGGGAACTGCAGTTTGTGAACAAAAGAGACTTATTCTCACATTCTCATGCAGCTTGTGCTTGAATACTACACAAGTACGTGGGATCTATACCAGGTTTGACCGACAGGGGACATCAAGCATATAAACAGAAGTGTGGTGTGAATGTCCACGTGATTCTCTGAGTGGTAAAAGAAAGTGGTAGAAGTGTGGAAGAGTCTTAACTGGCAGACATTTGAAGACAGATGCTGTGCATCTGATGCTGTGCATCTGATGAGTTCCTGCTTAAAAAACCTCCAGAATTGCCTCAGGGCAGAAACAATGAATGTACTTCAGCCCCCTGGCTATATATTGCATACATAAAATTGGGCAAGTAAAAGTTGGCTCAGTTGTATGGGCAGTTATACTTTCCAGGTTCTGACTGTGAATTGAACAGTATGAAACCATGATGTATGATACAATAAAATGTGCACTTTACACTGATTTACTGACTGTAGATGTGAATGGGAGATTAAAGTTTAATACTCTGTTGACAACGGGTAATTAGGGATCTGAACAACTTCAGACAGAACAAGAGTGGGAAATGAAACTGTATGTGTCACTTTCAAAAAGGAGCATTCTAGTATTTGTCTTACCTTGGCTGGTTTTGGGTTTACTACAGAAATCCAAAACCAATATGGCTGGACAGGGAGTTCTGTACCACTTCTCTCAAATGTGAGGTGTGGTGTGAATGTCCATGTGATTCTCTGAGTGGTAAAAGAAAGTGGCAGAAGTGTGGAAGAGTCTTAACTGGCAGATATTTTTTCCTGCTTAAAAAACCTCCAGAATGGCCATACTTAGTGTTTGAACATGAGAGGACTTCCTGAGATTTTCAGTTTGACACTCAAATTACCAAAAGCCTATTATGTTTTGGTCCCACTTTCTAACTCATACTAAAGGCTTAAGAAGACAGAATTAGAGTAAATTCTCCAAAAAATTTCAAAATTATTTAATTTTGTAGCTCATTATATAGTTTAAGATACCATAATTCTGTTTTTACCCCAATTCATAGCTATATTAATTATAGAGACATTGGTACCAATTACACTTTTACCCTGTGGAACTATACTAATTTATGCTGCTACTACAATAGCTCTAAAAGATATGAATTCAATGGCATTTCACTCCTTCAAATCTGATTACTAGTTTTGGAGTAATTACAATATTTTTAGGGATTTATCTGTTTTGAATGTGAAACTGATTACTGTTGTATGCAGAAGTTCATGATTTCATACCTGAATAAGGAAGTGCATCATGATGGATAAGGAGGAATCGGATTGTTACATTGCCACATTACCATTACAAAAGAGGTGCTGAAGAACTGTAGCTTCCATTGTGTCAGTGTTGTTCATGTGTGTAGAGTGCTGGTTAGTTTGAAAAAATAAATCCCTTTCACAAATAAAAGGAAACTAGATATGACACTCCTTTACTGAGTACACAGAAGGAATGCCAAGGGAACAGCTGTGCAGTAGACACAAAGGTATTCTGACAGATGGTGTAGGACAAGAGTGATAGTTCAGACAAATGCACAAAAAACTGTAATTGGAAGGGTATGGGAATCTTATG
Organism: Schistocerca gregaria; assembly: GCF_023897955.1. Taxonomy (NCBI): domain Eukaryota; kingdom Metazoa; phylum Arthropoda; class Insecta; order Orthoptera; family Acrididae; genus Schistocerca; species Schistocerca gregaria. The sequence goes on from NC_064922.1 coordinate 861,406,446, forward strand.
CAGTAGGTAAGGAACAAGCCTGCAATAAGTGGAGCACACAAAATACATTTTATGGATGTTGTTGTTCATAATTCACATTTTAACTCCAGAGCAATCGTAAGTGCATCTAGAATAAGTCAGCCCAGCATTGTCTGCATCTTGCTTGAAAACTGTTTCTATCTGCATCATATGTCGCCTTATCAGCAGATTACCAATCAGGATTCCAGAACACACATGGAATTCTGTTGCTCATTTCTGATGTGACATGAGGACAACAAGTTCTTTCTTCAGAGAATTCCCTTTACCAAAGAAGCTACATTTACAAATCATGGAAAGCTGAATGTAAGAAATATGTGATACTGGGCTGCTGAGAAACCACAGTGACTGAGGCAGTGGGGTGCAAATGGTTGGTGCAGGACTATTAGAGACCATGGGAAAAGTGGGGGAGGGGTGATAACAGTACAGTTACAAAAATGGAAGTGTGATTCATAAAAGAAAATGGCGTACATAAGAACCTTACTGTTGGAACTGATTGTTGAATTATTAAAAAAAAAAAAAATTGCTACAAAAGCACGATATTTTCAGTGCCTATGAACTCATCGGACCAGAAATGTTGAAAATTACTGAAGTGTAATGTCCTGTGGGAACATTCTTTTTCAAGAACATGTAAAAGCAAATGCATGTTGTTTAGAGCACAATGCATACTCAGTATGAGTATGATGATAAATTTGTGAGATGGAGACTCTGCAGTTTACAGTGTTTGTCCAAACTTTTCATTCACTGCTAACAGGACTGCTTTATTGAACCGAATAGAGAAGTTTCTCATCTGTTTCTCATCTGTTTAAAAAATTTAAAGTGCTCTGAAAAGTTAGACACTCTATGCCTATGTGAACACCATATAACCACAAGGTTAGAGAAGTTAAATGTAAAAGATTACACTCTAGCATCTTATTCAGGTAGAACTAAGGAGAAGTTGTCACATATATTAAGACAGAACACAAGTTCAAAAACATTGAGACAAGTAGGTTTTATAGTGATTAGCACATACAAGTGTGTGTTTGTGAATTAATGGTGAGAAATAGTTCACTTTTAATAGTAACTGTATATAGATCCCCACTGGGAAATTTGGAACTGTTTATGGGGAATATGGAGCCTTTGCTATGTTATCTGCCAGACAGTAGCAATCACTTAATAGTCTGTGATGATTTCAATTAGATTTTACAAAGCATTCTGATAAGAAAAAGATCTGGAAACCTTATTTGAATTCAGTCATAAACTTTCTGACTCAGGTGGATAAAGACAACAGGACACTAATTTATAATGTATTATTTGTGAAAGCTCAAAGCAAGAAGAAAACTGCATACATGTAACAAATGCTGTCACTGATCATGATGCATGGTTAGTTAGGATAAATAACATAGTGCCTTACAGTATGGGTACTCCTCAGTGGAAATCAGTTAGAATAATTAATAATGCCAGGACAAATGTTTTTAAATATAGTTTACAAGAGATGACCTAGGATGAAATTTATAATGATCCAAATGCTGACATAAAATTTAATCTATTTCACAATAAATTCATCTCATTATTTGAAAATAGCTTTCTGCATAAGCTAATCAGAAAGGGCATTAAAGAGTTAAGTAAAAAGCTGTGGATCACTAGAGGGATTAAAGTATTTTTTGAAAAGAAAGGGAAATGCATTTGTTTGTTGAAATAAGTAAAGATCCTGTAGTGGTTGCACATTACGCAAACTTTTCAAAATTATTGAGAAAAGTTATTAAAATTCAAGGAATATGCACATTATGTCAGAAATCAGTAATTCTAACAAAGACTTAAGGCAGTATGGAATATAGCAAAACAAGAGACAGGACAGCTGGTCACAGAACAGGATAACATCACTACTGAATTAAATGGAAGTGCTATAAATTATCAGCCACAGGCAGCATATATGTTTAAGAATAAGAATAATTATTCCCTAAAAGTGATAGAAAATGTAGGGATAAACAGTTCAAGAGAAAAATCACAGCAGTGTATTAACAAACCAACTCTCATAAAATTCAGTTATATGAGTGTATTATTGTAACATTGCTCAAACAGAATATTAGAATTCCTACCAACCAACTTTCAATTCACTTCCACATAAAGGAAAATACAGACACAGTTTTGTGTTGTATTTTATGTTAACCGAGGGCCTGGTAACGATGGAGAGGCTCCGTCCCCGCTGCAGCCGCAGTGGTCCACAACCCCATGATGATTACTGCAGTCCACTTCACCCCTCTGCTGCCCCACACTGAACCACTAGGTGCTCCTTCCCAATCCGGAAAGCCATGCATTAGACTGCACCGTTAAGCAGGCAGGCAAATAACATAGTCCACACACACACACACACACACACACACACACACACACACACACACACACACACACACACACATATACACACACACACAGTTAAGGAACAATGTAACATTGAAGTTTTCCACAATCATGAAAACAGAGTGGCCAAGGGTCTGGCGTGCCACATTATATATGGTTGTTTGCACATGGCACAGCACTTGCTGTGCTGTTGTGCCAATATCAGGTGGCATCTTTAGGTTAGCCGTGGAAGCACATACTGTTTCATTATGCGTGCTCACTGTATAGGGTTACAACACTCCATGCCCCCAGGGAAAAACTGCTCACTGTGGAGATATCCAGGTCTTCATCAGAAGGGGACGAATGCTGGAGAATGTGTCGTGCTGTGACAGGACAACACGGTCCAAAATGGTTCGTGTGTGAACAAGTGTGATGCCCACTCCACTGTGAGAGACCATAAAGGAGCACCGGCGATGGAGGTGTCGTTATCTGTGTCCACCTCTATGCAAGCACACAGTTGCGGGGGCAGCAGAGAAGACAAAGGTGATGGCAGCATCAGGGGCTGTACAGATGTAAGCGGCCAAGCACTAACTACTCTGCCCGGCAGCTGTGGCACCTAGAATGGAGATGGCACCGGAGCTAAAGGGGGCATGAGCCATACCTGGGGAGCCGGCGTGGACAGTAGGGGCAAAGGGGTGGGTTTCCAGTGTGTGATCGGCAACGCACAGACGGAGCCAGTCGTAGTGTCGGGACACCAAGCCACTGTGGGCTAGCACAATGCATGGGCGGTGACCTCAGCAGAGATGGACGACTGCTTATATCCACTTACAGCACCAGCAAAACCTGCAGCCCAGTTGGAGTCTGGACGGAACTGCTGTGAGGCAGGTGCTGCTAGGTGACTGGGGGTCTGCCGAAGCAGAAGAAGCAGCCAACCTCAGTGGCAGCCATGAAGCAGCTCTGCTGGGCTACAGTTGCTAACTGGAATGAAGCTATAGAAGCTCGAGGACCTATTGAGACAGCCTAGGGAGAATAATGCGTGATGTAATTTTTCATCTGTCTTTTGAAAGTACAGGCCAGCTGCCCCACCTCACAATTTCACTGAGGATAAAGTGGACAGACTGTATCATGCAGAATAACACTCTTTGTACAAAAAAATCTTCAAATTACTTAGTCCCAAATTATGGGGTCCATAAGAGCACATATGGTAACCTTCTGAGGAAAAAATCTTTGCAAATGCCAGGCTGTAGCCACTGTGGATGTAGACGGGCAATGAACCATATCAGAAAATTTTGAGAAACCATTAACTACAACAAACCAAAAGGAGTTAAGGAAGGGACCCTCAAAATCAGCACAAATACACTCCCAGGGGCACTGGGGGCAGGCCACAGGGCAAGAGAGGCTCGTGGTGCCACTTGACAGGTGGCAAACTGTGAGCGCGCTGACACAACAGGCATGGTCACATTGTCAATACCCAGGCTAAACATGTGGCAGTGAGACAGCAATTTTGTACGAGAAACACCCCAATGGTCCAGGTGCAGAATGTGAACAAGGTCCCATTACAATGTGGACAGGATCAACTCTTGGGCGCTGATTCTTCAGTAGCCAACAGTAACATGCCATCAAGAACTGAGAGATAGCAGCAGAGAGCTTAATAATTATGGAAAGGATCTGACACTCAGCCTGGTGGTCTATCTGGCCTGCCATTGTAGACGAGTGTTTTGGGTTTCGGCATCCAAATGAAAACATAATAGTTCATCTCAATCAGCCAATCAGCAACTGACAAGGAGCATCCACTTTAGTGTGTTATGCTGTTGTAGAGTCCAGCATTGTAGGTGATGGGTCGCCTTGTCCAGAAGAGATGCCAATAGACAGAAAAGGAAAACCAGAGGTTTATGATCTTTAATCTAAGGAAATTTAGAACTGTAGAGGAAAACGTGAAATTGTTTGAGTGTTACACAATAGTAATGGCTTGTTTTATTATTATTATTATTATTATTATTATTATTATTTTGTTTATCAGACATTATGTCTGGTTAAGAATGGAAAGTGATGCAGACCTTGATCTAGCATGACTTCCTTTTAACAGTACGGTATATGTTACATTGCATTTAGGAACTTTCGGGTAATTGAACATGTATCAATAATTACAGATTTCTGTAGTTGTATATACACGTTTGGATGTAGCTGTATTGCATTGATGTATTGGTGGATATTGTGTGGTGTGACTCCTGTAGTTGATAGTATAATTGGTATAATGTCAACTTCAACCTGATGCCACATGTCCTTGACTTCCTCAGCCAGTTGGATGTATTTTTCAATTTTTTTCTCCTGTTTTCTTCTGTATATTTGTTGTGTTGGGTATGGATATTTCGATTAGTTGTGTTAATTTCTTCTTTTTATTGGTGAGTATGATGTCAGGTTTGTTATGTGGTGTTGTTTTATCTGTTGTAATGATTATGTTCCAGTATAATTTGTATTCATCATTCTCAAGTACATTTTGTGGTACATACTTGTATGTGGGAACGTGTTGTTTTATTAGTTTATGTTGTACGGTAAGTTCTTGATGTATTATTTTTGCTACATTGTCATGTCGTCTGGTGTATTCTGTATTTGGTAGTATTGTACATCCACTTGTGTTGTGATCTACTGTTTCTATTTGTTGTCTGCAAAGTCTGCATTTATCTTTTGTGGTATGGGGATCTTTAATAATATGCTTGCTGTAATAACTGGTGTTTATTGTTTGTTCCTGTATTGCAATCATGAATCCTTCTGTCTCACTGTATATGTTGCCTTTTCTTAGCCATGTGTTGGATGCATCTCGATTGATGTGTGGCTGTGTTAGACGAATTAGGTGCTTGCCATGCAGTGTTTTGTTTTTCCAATTTAATTTTCTTCGTATCTGTTGATATTATGCGATCTAATGGGTTGTAGAAGTGGTTATGAAATTGCAGTGGTGTAGCCAATGTATTTATATGAGTGGTTGATTTGTGTATTTCGCTAGTTTCTGCTCGTTGTATAAACAAGTTTCTTAAACTGTCTGCCTGTCCATTACGTAGGTTTTTTATGTCAATAAATCCCCTTCCTCCTTCCTTTCTGCTTAATGTGAATCTTTCTGTTGCTGAATGTATGTGATGTATTCTGTATTTGTGGCATTGTGATCGTGTAAGTGTATTGAGAGCTTCTAGTTCTGTGTTACTCCATTTCACTACCCCAAATGAATAGGTCAGTATTGGTATAGCATAAGTATTTATAGCTTTTGTCTTGTTTCTTGCTGTCAATTCTGTTTTCATTATTTTTGTTAGTCTTTGTTTATATTTTTCTTTTAGTTCTTCTTTAATACTTGTATTATCTATTCCTGTTTTTTGTCTATATCCTAGATATTTATAGGCATCTGTTTTTTTTTCCATTGCTTCTATGCAGTCACTGTGGTTATCCAATATGTAATCTTCTTGTTTAGTGAGTTTTCCCTTGACTATGGTATTTTTCTTACAATTGTATGTTCCCAAAGCCATATTTATATCATTGCTGAATACTTTTATCTTTTGTAATTGGTTGAGTTGTTGATTTGTTGCTGCCAGTAGTTTTAGATCATCCATGTATAGCAAATGTGTGATTTTGTGTTGGTATGTTCCAGTAATATTATATTCATAATTTGTATTATTTAGCATGTTGGATAGTGGGTTCAGAGCAAGGCAGAACCAGAAAGGACTTAATGAGTCTCCTTGATATATTCCACGCTTAATCTGTATTGGCTGTGATGTGATATTATTTTGTTTGGATATTAAGTGTGGTTTCCCAATTTTTCATTAGTATGTTTAGGAACTGTATCAATTTAGGATCTACTTTGTGTATTTCCAATATCTGTAGTAACCATGAGTGGGGTACACTATCAAAAGCTTTTTGGTAATAGATGTATGCGTAGTGTAACAACCTTTGTTTAGTTTTAGCTTCATATGTCACCTCTGTATCTATTATCAGTTGCTCTTTACATCCTCATGCTCCTTTGCAGCAGCCTTTTTGTTCTTCATTTATAATTTTGTTCTGTGTTGTATGTGTCATTAATTTATGTGTAATGACTGAAGTTAATATTTTGTATATTGTTGGTAGGCATGTTATGGGGCAATATTTTGCTGGGTTTTCTGTGTCTGCTTGTTCTTTAGGTTTCAGATAAGTTATTCCCTGTGTAAGTGTATCGGGGACTGTGTATGGGTCTGCAATGTAACTGTTAAATAATTTATATCTAAAAACAAAGATGATGTAACTTACCAAACGAAAGCATGTTGATAGAGACACAAACCAATACAAACACACACACAAAATTCAAGCTTTCGCAACCCACACTTGCTTCATCAGGAAAGAGGGAAGGAGAGGGAAAGACAAAAGGATGTGGCTTTTAAGGGAGAGGGTAAGGAGTCATTCCAATCCTGGGAGTGGAAAGACTTACCTTAGGGGGAAAAAAGGACAGGTATACACTCGCACACACACATAATTTAGTTAGATGTGAATGTGTTGAGGTGAACTTCTTTAGCCAGAAATTTGCTATGTTATCTTTTCTAGTGGCTTCCAATTGTGTGTAGAATTAATTGCTCGGGTGACTTCATGTTGCAAAATTATCACTTCAGGCATTTGTGATATCATCTTGTATGTGTCTGTTTCTGTTTGTATCCACCATGCATGTCTGTTATGTTGTACCAGGTTTGACCATATGTTGCTCCAGAAATGTTCCATGTCTGTTGTGTTTGGTGGACTGTCTATTTTAATGTGTGTGTTATCTATTGACTGATAAAATTTCTTTTGGTTTGTGTTGAATGTTTGGTTTTGTTTTGTTCTGTTTTCACTTTTTTTGTATCTTCTAAGTTGTTTGGCCAATGCTTGTAATTTCTGCTTCTTTTCATCTAATTGCTCTATATCTTCTTGTTGTGAGATTTTACCTAACCTTTTTCGTTTTTTGTGTGATATTCATTTCTTATAAATGTCTTTTCTCAGTTTTTCTATTCTGATCTGTGGCCTGTGTTGCCATGCTGGTTTTGTGGGTTTCTTCTGTGTGTTGGTTGGTTCTGATCTATGTCTAGTGCGTATATTTAGTGTAGTGAGTGCTCCTATATAAACCAGTAGTTGTAACTCTTCCATAGTTGTATTTTCATTTATTTTGTTGTGTATGATTGTGTTGATAGTTGTTATTGATCTATCGACTTGTGGGTTATTTGGGGGTCTATGCAAGAATGGTCTGATGTCTGTATTTGTGTCTTTGTATTCTATATATGTGAGCTGAAATTTTTCTTCTATCTCTAACATGTGTGCCACTTTGTGTTCTATTTGTGCTTGTTCTGGTGGCTGTCTTAAGATTTCATTTTCCTCTGATTGTTTAATTGATGTGTCTTGTTCTTTGTTTGTTTGCTCTGGGATGTTTGAGTCAATTGCTGTATTTTCTTCTTCTTCTGATTGCACATTATTTTGTTCAGTATTTGTTGTACTTGTTGTTTGATGTTTTCTAATTCTGACTGGGGTATTCTGTTATTTTTATTATTACACGGATCTGATTAGCTAGTCGTTGTTCTGTTAAAATTTTTAATTCTGGGTATCTGGTAGTAAATGTTGTGTATACTTGTGATCTGTATCCAGTTGTGTTGGTTCCTAAGTTTGTTGCTTGGTAACAGCAGAACATGAGGCGTCGGTTAACTTCATCTGACCATCTCATCCTCTGTCTTTGTTTTCCTTCTAGAATGGTTGCAGGAAGCATATCCTGCAAAACACCTCTATTTGGATTTAAATCATTTTCGGTGTGGCTAGCAGTGTCGTTACCATTGTGGATGGGCATAGGTTTCAAGCGTCATCCCCGACCATGACAACACTTTTATTATTATTATTATTATTATTATTATTATTATTATTATTATCTGAGAGCAGCTCTCTTGTGCCTGATTCAGTGTTTTTGAAGGGTACACAATAGGGTGTTTGGAACCACTATCACTGAATTTGTGCATGAGGACAGTCCCTAGGCCCTACTGGGCAGTATCTGTGGACAAAACAAGATATTGGCCCAGTCTGAAGGTAACCAAGCAAGTTGCTGAATGTAATTTTGACTTCAACAAGCTAAAATCATTGCAGCTGGGCAGCCAGTGAAAGGAATAGCTTTATGTATGAGAGTATGAAGGGAATGAGCCACTTTTGCTGAGTCAGGAAGAAATTTATGGTAGTATGCAATCTTTCCAAGAAAGGCATGCCACTCTTTGACATTAGTAGGACATGGCAAAGCCATAATGGTATTGATATGCTGGCATAAAGGCTTGACACTAGCATGTGAGACTTCAAAACCGAGATAGATAATAGACGACTGAAAAAACTGAAATTTGTCCAAGTTACATTTCAACCCGGCTGCCTGCAGCACCATGAACAAGGTCCAAAGGTCCACAAGTGTTCATCTGTTGAGGAACCAGAGACCTCAATATCATCCAGCTAGTTAATGCACTCCAGCACAGAGGCAGCGAGTTGCTCCAAAAATCATTGGCAAATAGCAGGGGCACTAGCTACACCAAATGGCAGGCGCCAGTATTGGTGTAACCCGAAGTGGGTATTCACTACGAATATGTTTAGAATCACTATCCAGTGAGAGTTGCAAGTAAGCTTCAGACAAGTATATTTTAGAAAAAGATTGGCGTTTGGAAAGCTGAGCTAAGAGTTCATCCCGTTGGGGTAAGGGACAGATATCAATAATAGACTATGATTTTAGAGACTTTATAAAATCAACACAGAGCTGAAGATTGCTGTTACGTTTTGTGACAGTTACCAACAGAGTGGACCATTCAGTAGAGGGAATTGATGTGGCAACACCCAACAAGATAAACTGATTGAGTTCTGCTTTGACTTGCTCCTGTGAAGCAATTGGGTTTGAGTGGGCACAAGAAAAACAGTGGTGCACCACATTTCATTGTGATATGGGCTTTAAAATGGGTAGCACACCCTAAACCACCCAAAAATATGGAGGAAAATTCTAAGCAGAGCACATCCAGTTGTTAGTATGGAACTAGATCTGATACCAGATGTACTTCATCAGAAATAGAGAATTCAAAAACTTTGAAGCCATTTGACCCAAACAAGTTTTCAGTATTGGCAACATCCACCACTATAAAGGCCAAAGGCCAAAGAATTGCTTTTTACACTATGGAAGTAGAAAACTGTCCCAATATGGGTATTTGTCATCTATTGTACTCACCAACTGACGAGAGACGGGGGACACTACCAGTGATCCAAGATCCACATAGGTTTGAGCATTTGTACTTCAACATAAAGTTATTTGAGCCTATGATCACTTGGGAAACACTGTTCACATCCATGTTTATGTCTGTCTTAGCACAATGGTATGGCCTTGAGGTCATCTTTCCCCCACGAGCTAACCGACAGTGGCTGAGGAGAAGAAGTAATGATTTCTTGCTTCCCTAGATGCTTCAAAAGACAGGGCAATACAAGAAAGGGATTTTTCACATTGTAAAGCACATTCACAAACTTCTCTGTCAGTGGCCAAGCATGTTATTGCATTGCATACCATCAAATCAGTGTATGAATCCCAATGTCTTTCAATAACTGGCAATGACAGCTAAGCCGATTAAGTTCTGCTGCCCAAGCTCTGTACAACTGTTGTGTCCACTTTTGACGATGGTGCAACTCAGTCCAAGTGGCAATAAGATGAGTACATTTGCAATGGTACAAATAATTAGCAACTGACACATTTCATCAAAAGAGAGACTATTAGGTTCCTCCAGGGGAGCTAGCTGACACAAAAAGTGCTGAACAAAAGGGGGAATCTATGATAGAAAGAAAGCCTTGGGGTTGGAGACATCAAAAGCTTGGAAGGGTTGCTAAAGGCGTATTTTGTATGGGGCCCCAATCTTCTGCAGTGTAATTATATGAAGCAAACATGGGGATTTCATTGAGGTGGTGAATCCTGATGTCGATCAAGCTGCCAAATTGCTTATTGCCATGGAGAGAGCTCCTGGTTGGTGAGAGCTTGCTGTTGTTCAACAAGAGTTTGAAGAATTTCTTCCACTGACACGTTGGCCACAGTGAGCCACAAAACAAAACATGCTGATTAGATTGGAATTCCCACCAGCCAACCTTTAATTCACTTCCACATAAAGGAAAATACAGACACACTGAATGACATAGTAATAAGTACAAACACAAGAAATTAAGTCACAGCATGACAGTGAAGTACTCCACAGTCACGAAAACATTAGAGCGGCTGAGGGCATAGTGCACCAGCTTATATACAGCTGTTTGCATGTGGCACAGCACTTTATGAACAGGGTTACAGTGTTTATCACCAATTTCTCCTTCTGAAATTAAGAATATTATATATTCCCTCAAAAATAAAAGATCATCTGGATTTGATAGTGTTTCTGAAAGATTTCAAAAGAATTGTTCCTGTAAAATATATACTCTCTGAGACATGTAATGCATTACTAACTCAAGACTTTTTTTTGTCACTGTTGAACCTATCTCTAAGATAGGTAAAAGGAAAGATGTCAGTAACTATTGACTTGTTTCATTACTGAAATCATTTTCCAAAACTTTTTAAAAGTGATCTATTGTAGAATAGTATCCCACCTAAGCCACAATAATATCCTCAGCAAATCACAATTTGGATTTCTGAAATGATGACAATTGAAAATGCCATTTACACATTCACTCATCAAATTTTAGAAGCATTAACCCTTAAACGCATGATTTTTTATTTCAAGCTGTAAAAATTACTATGTTTGGTTTATAGTGCCTACATTACGAAAAAAATTTGAAAACATTTTTTATTTAAATTAACAAAGCATTATTGTTGATAATAATTACAAACACAAAAACAGACCTAATTTCAACTCTATTGTAAAGACACTCAAATTAACTGTCTACACCATATCTACTTATGTATTCAAAATAATAAAATAATTTTCAAACCCACAAATCAGTGCACAAAAACCAAAAAAAGTCTCTACTTCCCGCCAAAATACACGCACGGCAGTATATCCACACAGCTGATTGTCGAACTGGTTCAGTTCATCCTACCATTTATGATCGCTATGAAGAACTACTATCAGCTGCAGTAGAGTGTATACACTTAACTACATAATGAATTTGTTACAAAATGTTGCTCAGCATAGGTTACATCAAGGAAATGAAGTCTGCAGATGATCAGCTACACTACACATTAAAGGGCTAAATAACAAAATAGCATGGTTGGTATTTTCTGCAACCTGTATATTGATAAATTGAGGTTTTGTGGAATTGATGGTGTAACCAGCTAATGGATGATATATCGAATCAAAAATGGAGACAGCTTTGCTTAGTAAGCTAACCAAGGTAATAAGGGGAGATTCATCTGACTGAGGTGAAATCACATATTGGGATTCCCTAAGGCTCAACCTTAGGTCTGCTACTGTTCCTCACATATGCAAAGGATCTTCAGTCTAGTAAACAACAAGCAAAATGAGTCCTTTTTGCAGATGACACTAGTATTATAGTCAATCCAAGTGTGAACAGCAACAGAAGAAATGGTAAACAGTGTGCTTAAAAGTATCACTGACTTGTTTTCTGTGAGTATTCTCATTCACAATTTGAAAAAGACCCAACATATTCAGTTCCATACATCAAGATATACTACACAAATGATAAGTATAGCACATTGTGAATAAATAATAAATAGAGTGGAAACTTTTTTAAAAATTAGGTGTCCATATTGATGAGAATTTAAACTAGAAAAAGCATGTTTTGGAACTCCTAAAACATCATAGTCCAGCCACATTTACACTTATATTCATTACAAATCTTGAGGCAAGACAAATCAGTAAATTGATACTTTTGCGTATTTTCATCTGATGATGTCATGTGGAATAATACTCTGGGGTAACTCATCTTTAAGAAGAAAAGTCTTCATTGCTCAAAAACATAGTGTAAGAATAACAGGCAGCTCTTACCTGTGGTCACCTTGTAGATGTCTGTTTATTCATCTTGTAAACATCTGTTTAAGGACCTATATATTTTGAAAGCTGCTTCACAGTAGGTATATTTATTCCTCAAACAGTATATTGCAAACAACACACTGCAATTCAAAAGCAACAATGATGTAACAATTTCAATACCAGAACAAAAAATTACATTCATTACTCCACATTAAGGTTGTCTAAAAGAGGTGCACAATGCTGCAACAAAAATTTACCATGCAAATGATCCACCATATATTCAGGATTGTTAATTACAAACTAAGAAAAATGCACAAGACAAATATACAAATTTTTATTTTATAAGTTTGTAGTTTGAGTTACACAGTTTCATCAGTCTTCATTGTTCAGTACAATTAAGTACATTAAGTACACAAATAAAAGTTTTTGGATTGTCATAAATACTATTACTATGATTCTACTTCGTACTGTAATCTTACATAAATTATCACCATGAATTCCTACCTTCTACAGATTGAGTATTAACATAAATTAAAAAATATGAGGTTCATCCATGTTCAACAGAGTTAACACAGAGACTATCTCAAGAGTTATTATCATTTTTCACAACAGTTACCAGTTGTCTTAATGAGAGTGCAGTCACTCACTTTTCTCAGCTGCATCACATTTTACAGTTGTATAAATAAATTGTTTCCATTTTTCTTCTTTTCTGTTTAACATCTTTATTACAAGCCCTGCAGGATTGTTGCCATATACAACTGAGCTGGAGAGGAACAAAGCCATAAGATTTGCCCTGTTTTTTTTTTTTTTTTTTTTTAATTGTCTTACTTCAAACATGCAGGTCAGAAATAAAATCTATTTTTCTTGAATATTTATTTTTATTTTGCTCCAATAATTTTGCATTCTTCTCCCAAGGACAATGAAAGACAAATTTAATTTTTTTGGTTGCTATTAACATTTAATATCATACCTTCATAAATATATTATGTGTCATTTTGTCAAATTAATTCTAAATGACATAGTTTTAAACATTTACAGAATCCAGAGTTATTATCCATGGACAACATCAAAGCTTCCAATCATGTACAAAATTCAAGCACTCATTACAGTAACTGAAGAGTTCCACATTCAAAAAATTCTGCCTTCCTGATTTTGCACTAACTCTGTCCACTGAGCTACATGGACACTGCATCTGATAGATGTAAGGCTTCAGATCCATTCACATACAGGGCCATTGATATATCCAAAGGCATTAAGCTCCATGGCAACGGAGACAGCTAGGTACGCCAAGTAAAGGAAGAGGCAAGTGAAACCAAACAGCCTGTTGGCCCGATGCCGGAATGCTGTCACCATTCCCCAGCGATACACGATAGTCAGCACCAGCATCGCCAGCAGGGTGAAACGCATCCCATTGGAGACGATGTAGACCGAGGCGCCACTTGAGGAGGCAGACTTTAGCAGCCACGGGAGCCCAAGGCACATCAACACACCTAACGTGTTTGCACCCAGCGAATTGCTGATCCCCATACTGCCTTCTCCTGTGAAGTACAATATATCTAATTAGTAATTTGACAACAGCTGTGGTCTTCATAGTGTAATTCAGTTAATTATAGGTTACAACAGATTTTTTACTGGTCTATTTGAAAACACACACACACACACACACACACACACACACACACACACACACACACAGAGAGAGAGAGAGAGAGAGAGAGAGAGAGAGAGAGAGAGAGAGGGGGGGGGGGGGGGGGGGGCTGAGAGAAAGAACTTGTTAAGGCGAGCCAATATTTAATGAGACTGACAGACAAACACAGAGAAGGCTGGTTTTTTTAAAGGCCACTATATCACACAGAACAATAAATAAAAACAATGTTTACTAGTAAAATATACTTTTATTGTTTATAGATAAAGTGCACAACAAAACATAATTGTGTCTCTGAAAGTGAAATGTCCAAATAGTGTCAAAAATAAAGCAAGTTACGAATGAGAGTACAAAATAAAGATCTTTGTAACAGATACCTCTGTAGCAAGGAGGGAAGTTTAAATTCACTGCCAAGACCTGCTCCACATTTACGCATGCCATTACGACAAAAAGTGAAACCTGCTCTGTGTTTTGTTGAGCCATTTCCAATTTTGGTATTAATTTATCACAACCAACATTTGCTCAATATTTAACACACTTTTTTTACAAATAAGTAAAACTACTCGCTAAACTTGCACACTTACAAGTATTTTTCTGCGTATTATGTGAGGAAGCTATGACAAGACATTCAAAATAAGTCCAGAATGGGTGAATATATTGTGGTGTAGATTTTACTAAGTTATAGTAGACAACATGCAAATTTCTTGACACAACAAGTATTTTTTTTTACATTTGTAGTGGCTGAATGATGAGACCAAACTCTTTTTAATGAAACTGTATACTTTTTTTCTGTGTTGTTGGAAAGAAGCCGTCAGGACTACTTAGTGGTATAATACATGTGGAGCTTGATTGAACAGTAATAACACAACAGTTCCTCAAACCACTGTCCCATTGTAAGGAGAAGAGGTCCACAAATATCTGCCCTATTGTACATGTACATCGATACTCTGCAACCCATCTTAATGGCACTAGGCGGAGGGTACCCTATACCACTACTGGTCATTTCCTTTCCTGTTCCACTCACAAATAGGATGAGGAAGAAATGACTGTCTATATGCCACCATATGAGATGCAATTTCTTGTACCTTATCTTCATGGTCCTTAAGTGCAATGTGTGTTGGTAGCAACAGAATAATTCCACAGTCAGCTTTAAAAGCAGTTCTCTAAATTTTCTCAATAGTTTTCCTCAAAAAGAACACTGCCTTTCCTCCAGGGATTCCCAATTCAGTTCTTGAAGCATCTCCAGAACTGTTGCATGTCAGTCTGGGCTTGCTGTTGTAGTGATCAGACAACTTACTCAAGAAGAAATGTAAATTATCACAATGTAAACGACTGTCCGAAACATGAACAGGGTTTTTGTTTCTGGCAAATGTTGCCAATTTGTCAAGATTAATGGTGTGGTTGTATGCTGAAAGCTAAGCTGACTGTGCCAAAAGCTCACTATCTGTGTTTACAAACATTACAAAAAATTCAAGGAACTGGAAAGTTTGTCATGGCTGATAAGAAGGAAAAACAGTCTTTGTGACGTAATAATGTTAGACAACCACAGATTTAATGTCAGGAAGACTTACACACATGTGTTTCTAAACCATAGCTCTCTATGAGGTAACAGATATCGACAGCCAATTGAGAAAGGCCTCGTCATAACTACTGATATGAAGTTGAATAACAGTGTGGTGGAATTGCTTGCAGGTGCCACTTTGTGACTGTAACAAGCTAAAGCAAATACATTTAAGTCAGCCAGAATGATTCTGGAAAATTTTTAGACCTTCAGAAGAGTGGGGGAGGCGGGTAGTGATGCTGCAGGTGAATCTCACCCAAGAGTCGCTGAGCAGCTAGTGCAGACAGTCAGTAGTCAGTCACCACAGCACAAGTTAAGTGATATCCTCCGCTGAGTCATCTGTAGCAGTACCACAGCTGAGTCTCAAAGTCACTATGGAGTCATGTTGGTGGAGCTGTAGTAAGGTTACAAGAAGTCTGTACACAGGTGAGACAGGTCAACTGAGTTTCCAATAACTATCCAGCGACAGTTATTATCTTGAGTCTTCTGTCTGCCAGAGAAGAACAAGCACTTATAGTGTTTCTTTCTAGACACAATGAGTAATACTTAATATTTCCTGTCTGTCAGAATATAGGAGAGAAAAAGTGTTGTCTTGCACTTGGCCCCAGTTGTGGATAAGGTATCTGTCTGTGTATTGTCGGAATGAGTTGCAGCAGAGCATTCATGCCTGACAGAAAAAGGTAGAATGCATAAAGGCCTGCAATACAGCATGCTCATTGATTTGCAAGGCTATGCAGCTATTGTAAGGCACCTATTTGAATAAGGTTAAAGTATTTGGAAAATAAATTGTTTTTGAATTGGATCCTTAACTGATTGCACTCATATTTAGATAAGGGTGCAGACAGAATGTTGGATTGCATGTGTTCCACAGTCCAAAAATGACTACTACAATCTGTGTACCTCTCTATGATGCTCTCGCACATCAAACAATGGAATCTCTGCAATACTATGAAAACCATAGATAGGCACTTACTGTAAATACGACACATTCAGTTGCACACACACAATCAGTTGCAGACACACAATGAAAAGACTGGTATCTACCAGGATGAATGCCCACTAAAGTACAGCCGAGACCAAAGGGGACCACCCTGTGACGTAACATGCAGCTGCACATAACATTCTTCATTTCAATGGCTGTTTTACAGCTCAGGCCATCTGGATCCTCTCCTCCACCACCATTTTCTCTGAACTGTGCAACTCGTTCCCCTCTCCCAAAATCATATTGACCTGAAACTAAGGTAACCTAATGTCCTTACACCCTACACCCAACAGTTACCGCCCCCTCTGTCCTATCATCTCCTCCCAGTTCACATGTCAACCCTGGCTCTGCTGCACTCTCTGCCAATGCCACTGGTCTCTTCCCCTCTCTGATGCCTTCCTTTTCTGCCGCACCCTCCTACCCCTGCACTCTACCTCACACTCTCCCAACGCAGTGCCAGGCAGCCACATCTGGGCAACACCAAGTCCCAGCACATTATGCCAGGCAGTGTTGACTCCTCTCCCTCCACCTCTACCAAGCTATCTCTCCCCCTTCCCCACTCAGCTAAGATTGTTGCTCCAGTTAGAGATGTGTTTCAGTTTCTGCCTGGTCACATGTGTGCAAGGTGTGCTTACTTGTGTGAATGCTTGTATGTTTTTCTTTCCTGATGAAGGCTTTGGCTGAAAGCTTAATGTATAACACTCTTTTTGTTGTGCCTGTTTGCAACTCAAAATATATTCTTTACCGTGAGTAGCAATCTATCCTTTTCATAATATTGTAAACATTCACTTCATTTTAAGGGGTGCCCAGACACAATAATGGATGCAGGGCTATGCACACAGATAGTAGAGTAAGAATGAGTGAAAATACGCTGAGTAACACAAATTCATAGAAGAAGGTTACTGATGCCCCTCCAGAACAGAGTTATGATATCAGCTGCTGTAAAACTGGATCTTTTGGGACAATGCAATGAAAAATATTTGATGAGTTAGTTGTCCGCATGTTACATAGATCATATTATTGTATGATCAATCACAATGATGTGGAGGCAATCAGTTAGTTTACGATTTTAATGAACTTCCTGAGTGAAAAATGTAGCAGCATACTGACCATTTAAGTGATTGTCTTTTACATTAATCTTAAGCTGGTTGTATTTCCTTTTCTCTTTTATATGGTGAATTAAAATTAACTCTTATGTGCAATGTCATGGGTGTGACCGAGCATGTCATGCCTGGCGCATGTGTGAGACAAGACCAGACTGTTCCAAGAGAAGTGCTGCAATTGTGCTGTAGCAGGCATATATGCAAGACACAACCAGACCATTTCTCATAAATGTGTCATTGTTAACGCTGGTGCCACACAGATGGTAAGGGGGTAGTTGGTGTGGGAGTTGTCTAGTGTGGCTATACTGGGATTTAAACTGGGTGGGCCGGGCCACAGGCTGAGGTAGTGGAGCTGAGGTGCACCTGTGTCAGCATGTGGACTGTTGTGTGAAATCTGTCTTTTCAGAACCCTTGAGCATATGATCATCTGGGAGGGCACTGTCTGTTGATAAATGAGATGAAATTGAAGCATATTCAATGTTGTGTGGCAGCACATATGTATGTTCAATTCTCTGCATGTGCTTTGGCCCTGTGGGCGTCGACCGCCAAGGTATTATGCAAAATTGTGACACTTATTTTCTTTGGTTCAAAGTCTTTAAGGTCAATATTGAAAATGACAGATTCTTCTGAGACTGAAGAGGTTGACTGCATACCGCATGGTAGTCAGTCGTCACTGTAATTGACGTTCACTGAAGTGTCGTCAGCATTAACTGGATCATTGTCCCATAGGACCCATATATGCTTTAAGTGGTTAATCAAGGCAGTTGTCATTTTGTTGTTGAGAAGGTTTTTGAATTTGTGTGTAACCATTTTGAGGACTTTGAATCATCCTTTGTAGTGTGGTTGTAAAGCCGGTGTAACTGTTTCATTGCACAGTATGACAAAATCACCGGAATGCACCAATTTGTGCACAAACACCTTATGGATTAAGTGCACTGCAGGCAGTGACTGCACATGTGTCTGATGTGGTCTTTTACATGCTGAACCAGGGTGGGGAGGTCCATCTGTTCAGAAGGCTGCAGCTAAATGTTCAAATCTGCTGGCAGTATTAGCGACCCACTATACAGAATTTTTCCAGATTCTCCTTAAATGCTGTTGGTACTCCTGACGTTACTTCCAGAGAAGTTTCTGTCCTCGACCCACATGACACATTAGAGCAGCTTTAAGTGTCCTGTACCATTGCTTGACCAACCTGTTGCTTTGCAGGTAGTAGACTGAAGTGTGATTATGCTTAATGCCACAGATGTTGCATAGAGCTTTGAATAGCATTGATTCAAACCATTGACCTAAGCTGAATTGAGCGATTCAACTATCTATGAGTACACAAGCTCGTAAGTGTGCTGTGATGTTCTGCAGTTGTATTGCTTTGACCCATTGGGATGCTCTGTCGATTACTGACAACAAGTGTGTTGTGCATGAAGGGTCTAATGAGGTCGAGTTCTACATGGTGGAAGTGGCCCGTGTATCTCAAATTGTCCTAACTGCAGTTGTTGTGCCTGATGAGTTTGCTGCAGTGGAATTCTACACATGCATGTGCCCAACAGCAGCAATCTCATTTTATGTTTGGCCATAGAAATCACTCTGTAATCAAGCGAAATGTCGAACTGATGCCCGGGTGAGACAAGTTGTGATGTTGTTCAAAGATTGTGCGCTGCTTTGTCTTTGGGATCTGAGGTTGTAGTCTGCTGTGGGATACATTGCAAACTTTTGGCACTTTGCACTGGGGTAGTGTTCATTGTTCAATGCACAATCCTGTAGAGTCATTGGTTAGTAAGTCTGTAACACTTGCATCTTTTCTCTGTTCAGCTGCTAACTTTTGGCACTTTGCACCGGGGTAGTGTTCGTTGTTCAATGCACAATCCTGTAGAGTCATTGCTTAGTAAGCCTGTAACACTTGCATCTTTTCTCTGTTCAGCTGCTAACTGATAGGCAGTGTGGAGAGCAATGACATTGGCATGTGATAGGTAATTCACAATTATATTATCAGCCCCGCGTATGTGGCAAACATCTGAAGCGTATTGTTTGATGACGTCAAGGTGTCAATAGCTGTGGAGGCTGACATCCTTTGACGAGTGACGAATCATATTGGCAGGCAGCTTGTGATCTGTAAACACAGTGATATTTCTCCTCACAGTGCCTTCCCTGAAGAAGCTAACTCCCTCCTAAACAGTTAGTAATCTGCGGTCGAAGTCAGACCGCTTTGACTGTGAAGCTGTGAGATTTTGCAAAAAGAATCATGGGGATTGAGTTTCACTCCTGATGACTTGCTACAGTACAGCCCCAATTGTGGTGTCACTTGCATCTTTGGTGACAGTGAGTAATCGTTCTTGCAGGACAATCCTTAGCAAGTTCAAATACATCCTTCATTTTATCATACCACACTGTTCACCTTTTCTCCTGTTTGTCCAGCCCAGTGAGAGCATTGGTAAGGGGTGACTCTATCTGCTAGCAATAGGTAATACCAATAGGAATTCAAGATTGCTAAGATGTACTAATGCTTTTACTTCAGCCCCCCATAGCTGATACTTCTCTTCATTAATGGCCATGCTCTTGTCCTGAAAGGCAGCAAGAACTTGTTCAATGTGTTGGCTATATTGGCGGGATGTGGCCAAAAAAATGTGGATATCTTCTAAAGTGCAGGTGCAGCAGAAGTTGAGCTTAAAAAAAAATTGGGCTGCATTATCCTGACTGTATGGCACGACAAAATATTAAAACAGGTCAAATTGTGTGATTATCACCATTTTTACAATGTCATCTCGGTGCATTGGAATTTGGAGGCACCCTTTTTTACAGTCGATCAGGCACCAGTAAGTAAGTGCTTGACATCCTGGAAGTTTGTTATCAAGTAGGTATCATACACTATTTAGAGGTCTGCAGTCCCTACAGAGTCTGATGCTCCCATCCTTCTTTCGCACAAGTTTTATCGGTGATTCCCACATGCTGTCCCAAAAGGCGAACTATCCCTGCATTTAACAGTTTATTCTTGCATTAACACTTCAACAACCACCACCTTTGTGGTACACCAGTTAGCTGGGGCCAGACAGTGCACTTTATGTTGACCTGGTAGGCTGGCAGTTGTTACGATATGGTGCACCATGCTGTTTTGGATTGTGTATAGTTGAACCTCGGACCATCGGAAATTTGCTGTGGAAGGGGTGCCATCATTTGATGTGCTGTTAGGTGAGGCAGAGTGCGCCATACTAACCTGTGTTGGGTGAGGTGTTGTGGGACAGTTGATCACATGCACTGGGCAACCTGTCTGTGGGATAGGGCCATGTGAAGCGCACATGGCTATGCTTGCACCCCCACACTCATCTGTGTGGCAGGCACACATAAGATTCTTGTAGTGTTTGCCTGCCAGTGAAAGAGTAGTGGATGTGTTGTTTACACTCTGTTGTTAGAGTGTAGCATTTTCAGTAAGAACTGCATCTGAATTTGAGGGGCAGTCGACAGATTTACTGCCATCATGACATGCTCCCTTAACTATGTTGTTGTATGTTACCTTATCAACCATGTGCACAGTGGGGCACAGAGTTGTTCTGCAGGGTAAATGTGTCATCAAGGTGAAGAGTCCTGGTGTCATGGTGCAGGAGTGACATGTTTCATAGGTCTGGCGAGAGGCGGAAATGTCACAAGAAATCGGTGCCCAGTACCGGTTCCTTGACATTTCGCACATAGAAAACCCATGTGAAACAGTGTAGCAGGGAGAGGTGCAGGGTTTCGCCATTACTTCAGCGCACCATGAATTGTTAATGGCATGGAGATGGAGCACTGTTGTAGTTGTGAACTGTTGAAATAATTTCCTTTGGTTTCTTGCCGATATCAAAACCTGTGTTTACCAGGAAGTAGTGATGTATGTCATGATCATAGATATGCACTCCAGAGGTGGTGGCAATAGGAGTTTGTTTGAAGAATGCACAGCAGTTGTTGGCAACTTGTTGACTGGCACGTAGTGCGACCCATGTGTGGGAATTCTCAAGTCTGATCACGATTGCTTGCAGCTGTACCAAACTGACAGGGATACGTGCTGAGTAATGGCCTCAAAGTGGCAGCGGTGCTCAACTCAACATTTCCAGCTGGCGCTGTAGTGGTATGAATGTTTGGCTGAGTTGCCTTCTAAGGGCGGGCAGCGATGTCATCCGTGTGTGCTGTTGGAGCAGGTCATGGTGAATCAGTGATCTTGGCATTTTGTAAAGGTGATCTTGGCATTTTGTAATGGACGCATGCTTCATGATGTGGAATTTCCTGTTGTGTTTATTTGTTGATGGTGCTGCATCGTGTTAAACGTCCTATTGGCTAGAACTAGTTTATTTTTTCAAGTGACCTTGCCTTGTGGGAAATTATTACAATTTATAGCTGCAGTGGAAGTTTCACTATCCACTTTGTCCACAGAGTTGCGTCCAGAATGAGAATTGCATCAAGTGTCATCTGTAGCTGATGCCAAAGCTGCTACAGTGCCTAATCAGCAAGTTACTCTTCGTGGTCCTTCTGTAGAAGGACCATTTTTGCCATATCATACTTGTTTTGAGTGGGTGGTGTGATTCTGACATCACTTATGAGGTCGGTATGTTCTGCCAGATGGCAAAGTAAAGTCACAAATTGGTATCATCATCCAGAATGCCTACAATATTGAAAACACATTCCATGGTTGTGAACAAGAGGATGGACCATTCTGCTGGAAACTGCAGTAGTTCAGCATGACAGACCAGTCAAAGCATATCATTATGGGTACATAGTGAAAGTGTAATGGAGGCTGAGTGACATAGCATCAGATACAAGGTGACCTCCAATACTCACGGCACGGTTGTAAACACGGTAACCATACTGTGTTAGAGCGTAGCCAACTGTGAAGCCACGCGCAAAGAAATTGTGTGTCTGACCGTACTTCACAGCACAGGTGAGACTGGTATCATGTGAAATACATCACAGTTTGAAAGTAATTCTATTTGTTGTACTGGTTCACACACCAATGCAGTTTGAGATGGCTCATGTCCAAAGTCTTAAAGAAGATTACCCAGCTGTTGGCCCATTATGTAACACAGTACACACTGCTGCCATACACAGATATGTTACTACTGGTCGGTGACATTGTTGCCTGATAAAACACTTCATTTGCATTCATCCATGTGGCAGAGTCATGAGGGGCTGGTTAAGTGTTGTGTCCAACAAAAGATGTTCACATTGTTAAAGTGCATTAACCGAATCGAAATTAACACTTACTCATTGCGGTATGTGATATGCTGTATGCGGCTGACTTGGGGCCACTAATATGGAGTATTTCCCTACCAGGTGTAAGACAAGTTCCAATAATGGAGATAATGTTTGTGAGTGAACAATATATTGTACTTTATTGTGACTGAATGACACAAAAGCACGACTACACCATCACATGTCTCACAACACAATGAATGCTCCCTTTGTTTCACATATATTCCTATCTGTCACCCCTAGTCTCTCTGCCAGTGATGCTTAGGCCTCTGAACAGCACTATCAGTGTCACTATCCCAACAATACTAAGGCCAACGGATATAGAAAATAAAGAAAACTTCTCTACAGTTTCTTCTGGTTAGATACATATTACATACATTAAAAAAATGGCTCAAAGGTAAAGCATTTTACTCAGATGATGAATATGGAGATTGTAATATGGCAGATTTGCTGTTTTAACATAGAGAAAGGCACCTATGCCTGTAGTAGGACCTAAATTTGGAAAAACAATATCTAACATATAGGCATAGGCCTATATTTCTATATTTGTATCAATATCTTAGGACAATGACATAATGTTATCAACATGTGTATGATAATGACATAGAGTCATCAACATGAATACTCCCTGCTTAATATAAATTTGTACAATGCTTTCTTTTTTATTGTCAAATGAACACTATATAAAATTCTAAATGTTTGCTATTGTACTACACTAACATTCATATGATTTATATATACATTGTTATGAGAATATAACTATCTTTATATTGTAATTGAACTTATTGACGAAGCCCATTGTATAAGGAAATACTGAACAGCTAATAATGATTCTTATTCTTGTGTGTGAATTAATCAACTTTCTAATTCCTTATCTCTTTGTATTAAGACAACTGGTCAAATAATGCTTTGTAAGTTGGTTTCTGATGAATAAATTACTTGTAATACAACAGATGCAAGCTGCATGTCCACTATCAATGGGTGTGGTAGTTCAAGGACTAGTATTTAGAAAATATGGCAAGTGATTTCTGTGTCTATCAAAGAGGAAGGAAAGAAAGTTCTCTTTTATAACTTGTTGATGTCAGAGAGAAGCATCACTTTTACAAGATGATGATGGAGAAAATCAGCTGCCTTTGTTTAAAAAACTATTCTAACATTCATCTGAAGCAATATAGA
Organism: Schistocerca gregaria; assembly: GCF_023897955.1. Classification (NCBI taxonomy): domain Eukaryota; kingdom Metazoa; phylum Arthropoda; class Insecta; order Orthoptera; family Acrididae; genus Schistocerca; species Schistocerca gregaria. The sequence continues at coordinate 861,430,402 of NC_064922.1, forward strand.
GCACCAAGGGAATAACTTGACATAGTTGTCATGTATGCTGTTATCCCTGCTAAGCTTCTCTTTCTTAACTGCCCCATGAATGGATGCAGAGAGTGAAGGAATCAGGCTGTGCCTAGTACAAAAAGTGCCATGTTGAGCAGACTGTTGGGGGAGAAACAATCTCCATCTTCCTCACACAGTGCTGTACGCTTTGTGCTTCATAATGAGCTTAATAGAGGACTGTGACATTATTTCACATACTAACCTTTACGAACCATGATGACGGTGGTCACTACCTCTGGAAAACAGGCTCCTGCAGCAAGAAAAGTCAGACCCATAACTGAGTCTCGAATGTGGAAAGTATCACCTAAAAATAAAACATTCCTCATCAAATTACATAGGAACATATTATTCTCATTTGCAAATATGAATATAGCTCATAACAGTTTTTTTGTTAGTAAGCAAAATTTTTTACCCTATAATGAAAAAGTTGCTTAATAGAAAAGAAAGAAACATTTCTAGCTGCAATACATAGAGATAAAAGTTTATTTTTAATTTTTTTCATTCTCTGTTGGCATAGGGAATAACTGTCTGCAGTAATATACCTAAACTATTTATTCAGCACAAAATGAACAAAAAGAACATGGCATATAAAATTCTTAGAGAGGCCCATAAAAACCTTATAATTGTGACAGCTTTCCAGAACATTCATCTTTAACTGTATTTGTTGCAAGAAAAGAAACCAGTTTCCAGTCAAATAAAACTGGTAAACCAAGACTCCTTTCTTGAGTTTTGTTTTCTGGTTCTATGATCTTTTATAAGCTGTGTAAACCCAGCAACTTGATTTATGTTGTCTATGCTCTGTTGCTCTGGTTGTTTAATGAGTACAGGATGGTGTTTGCTCGAAAATGTTCACAATATGACAATTTTTGTTTCACTTTCTCACACATTTATCATCCACAAAGCTCTGTTGTTGGATGATGACCACTTTCTTAATTTTGTACAGAAAATAGTGTATAAACCACACCGGCATTCATAAACATACAGAAATCCAGTGGTAAATTACTAAGTAAAGTTTTTTCGAAACGCTGTACAAGAACCAGTGATAGATCTAACAAATCCCTGAAACCTGCTAATTAAGTGTGGCGCAGAGTACACTATGCATCATTGCTCACATACTGTCTTATATTAATGCACCAGATGAAAGTACACTGCAGCAGTCCTTGATGGAAGTCTCCGTGCTCAACACCACTTCCTCTGATGATAATCCAGCCAAAATATTCACAAACTTAAATTAAAGAAAAAATTTGCAAGTACACAGGCATCGAAATTCTTGAGTTTTCATGGATGCTGATACATTGGGTGCAGATCTGACATAGCTATTGCTCATTTATTTGCTCAACTGGGAAAGTCTATTTTGGACAATGTCTGCCTGATTTTTGAAAACCTTGTGTATGAAAAAATGGTAATTTTGGAAACTACATAATCATTTGAAAAACTGATAGGTTAGATTTTGCTACTCAGGATGGACTATATGCAATTAATATTAATGTGTTCTGTGAAAAATGTGGAGGCCTAGGAACTTAGAAAAGTTTATGGAACCATTGCATGCACGGGCACTGGAAATACCTTGCTTATGAGTACAAATGGGATTTTGAAAATTATGGTAAATTACACAAAAATCTTAATTAATGACTTAAACAGTTAATGAAATATGCCACCTTGTGCTTAAAAATTAGGCTAACAAAGCTATAATGGCTAACTGGAATATAACAAGCACAGAGGGAAATTCTGCAATAGAAAATGCTGCTTTTTCTGAATTTTAATGTTAATTACCTCATAATTAGTTCAACAATACTTTAATTATGTTAATGAAAATTTGGTATCCTAGACTCTACAATGTGTGGTGTCATCATTTTGAGATCTATCTATTAGCTCAAAACTGTTATAATTATTATGTCCTGTAGTAGAACATTTCCTCAGGGTGCATACAAGAACACGGAAAAAAAATTAAAGATTTCCCAGTTAAAAATATACTTTTACCTAGGTGAAAATACATTATACACAAGGTGAAAGTAGATTTTTTTCTGTGTTAAGTAACACTACACTTTCCTTTGGAGCTGTAAAACTTATCAAGCTTTGAAATGGTAAAGGTTTTATGCATCAGTGTATAACTTCCTGTCACTGTAGGAAACAAAACCCAGCAAAAAACAATGGATTTAGGAAAGTTCTTTGATGCAAAGCAGAAAGTACACTGCATATTTTCATATTACAGAAGTATAAATACGAATTCTACCATATACAGCACAGTAGCTTCCACTTCCAAAACACTGAAACTGAAATAGCACTGTATGATGCACTTTTGTCAGCCAGTCAAAGCTCCTGCCATGTCATCTCACCAGCCAGTAACAGAAAGTATTCAAATCTTGGTACACATGACATAGTCAGCCAACAGCAACATCACTGTTAAGTGGCATGAACACACAAATTGGAAAAATTAACGTTTTAAATTAATATCATACAGTATGGCCACAAGAAAAACTAAGCTTTCACATGTTATATTTGTCATCAAGATTTTTTTGCTGATTTTCCTTTTTCTCTGAGCTTGTGGTCAGGCAGAATCATAGGAGCATCACTTAAATTGCAGCAGCTGAATATTTGTAACAAGTATGATTATAAATTTCACTGATGTGTACCAAAGATTTCATGAGTTAACCTGGCTAAATACACTTTGACATTTGCTACAAAAACTGATTGTGTATGAAATTGCTCAAGAATTCAGCTCACACTGTTTTTTAAGGATAATTATGCATTTTAGTGTCATTATTGCATTATTTGTAATTTATGAAAGAACTAAAATAAATATGAAAACTAACCTTGAAGCATGTTTTCTTTTAGCCTCTGTTACTCTTTAAAACATGTAAAACATAGATGTGTTAGTAAAATGTTAAAAAACTTCACAAACAGTTGGTCTTCTGGGCCTAAAATTTTTCTGAATGGCTGGTCGTCGAAGCTTTAACTTTTGAATGAGCGTCAAATGATCTATGATTTAAGAAATTCATCACACATTCTCACATGTAACCTAATTCATCTTGTGTAAAAGTAACTTTGCTTTGAAAGTAATGCTTCTCAAACTTCTCAAACCACCATTCGAAATATTTTCCCGTGACCTGTTAGAAATATGAACAGTTGTCATGTCACACTCATCAAAAGCAGTTTTTTGTTACAGTGTGTTCCATAGTCTTTGTCCTAAAGCCTTTGGTACACTGTGCTGCTAGTAGATTTTTTGTCTGCTCTGTGTTTTGTTGCTTAAATAGCATATTTTCTTTGCAACTTAAGTTTTATTTTGCTGCATTTATGTTTTATTGCTGCAGTATTATTTTGCAGAAGTGGACTAAAGTGAAATTCTTTGTTGTAGTGTCACTTTTAACTGTGAAAATTAAAAAACTTAACTGAAAACTCAAAGAGTGCAAATTCCTAGAATTCTAAAAAGTTCCTGCATTTGTCACAGATTTCCCAGTTGTCCTGGGGTGTATACACCCAGTTAATTAGCATAATTTCTAGTAAACATGGTTTTAAACAAAACTAAATCTATTTTTGTATGATGGGAAATCTAGGATGGAATAATGACAATATTATGGAAAGGACAGATTGCTACTCAACACATAGAGGATATGCTGACTTGCGGATAGGTACACTAAAAATACCACTATACATCTCAGCTTTCAACCACAAAGCACGCATACATTCACACAAGTACGTTACACACACACAACTGCTGTCTGTGGCAACTGAGGCTGCAATGTGGTGAGGTTAAGTTGGACACTGGGCCAGGAATTGGGAGGGGTAGCACTGGGCCAGGAATGGGGAGGAGTAGCATGGTAAGGGTGGGAATATGTGCAGTGCTGCTTTTGGGAATATGCATGGATGTGGTGGGGACAGGGCAGATATGTTGGGCACAGATGGGAGGTTTGGAGGGCAGGAACAGAAGGGAAACAGTAAAGGAGAGAAGTAGATGAAGGGGGAAAGACTGGTGGTTGCACTGGTGGAACAGAAGGCTTTGCAGTGCTGCTGGAGTGGGAGTAGGGAAGGGAAGACATAAATGATGGGCAGGGACTAGCAAAGATTGCCAGTAGGGCTATGGGAATGTAGGATATATTTCAGGAAGGGTTTATACCAGCACAGTTCAGAAAAGCTGTTGTTGGTTGGAAAGATACAGATGGCGAATGCTGTGAAGCAGTTACTGAAGTGAAGCACATTGTGTTGGGCTGCATCTTCAGTAACTGGGTCGTCCATCCATCTCTTGGCCTCAGTCTGTTGGCCATTTATGCAGACAGACAGTTTGTTGGTTTTCATACCCACACAGAAAGCACCACTGTGGTTGCAGCTTAGATAGTCACATGACTGCTTTCACAATTGGTCCTGCCTTTAATAGGATAGGAGACGCCTGTTACCAAACTGGAGTAGGTGGTGGTGGGAGGTTGTATTGGAGGGGTCTTGCATCTAGGTCAACTGCTGTGATATGAGCCATTAGGTATTGGGAGCAGGGGTGAAGTAGGGGATCACAAGCATATTGCATAGCTTCAGTAGGTGGCAGAATACCACTGTGGGAGAGGAGAAATATAGCGGGTGGGATATTCCCCACTTCGTGGCATGGCAACAGGTAGTGGAAACCCTGGAGGAGAATGTGACTGTTACTCCAGTTCTGGGTGTTACTGAGTCACAAAGGAGTGCTCCTTTGTGGCTCAACATTGGGATTCTGGGAAGTGTTGGGTGACTGGAGAAATGAGGCATGTGAGGTATATTTCTGTACCAGGTCAGGTAGGCAGTTTCAGTCTGTGAAGGACTCAGTAAACCTCTCTTGTATATTTAGCAAGGGAGTGCTCATCACTACAGATGTAATGGCCATGGATGGCTAAGCTATATGGAAGATACATCTTGCTATGGAATGGATGGAGTTGTTGAAGTGGACATATTTCTGGTGTTTCATAGGTTTTATGTGGATAGAGATACTGGTGTAGCCATCTTTGAGGTGGAGGTCAACATTGAGGAGTGTGGCTTGTTGGGTTAAGGAGGACTAGGTTAAAGGGATGGGGAAGAAAGTTTTCAGTTTCAGAAGGAATGTAGACAGGGTGCCATCATCCTCGGTCCAGATCATAAAGATATCATTAATGAATCTGAACCAGGTGAGGAGTTTGAGATTCTGAGTGGTTAGGAAGGATTCCTCTAAATGGCCCATGAATAGGGTGGCATATGACGGTGTCATGTGGTGCTATTTGCTATACCATGGACTTGTCATGACGATCAGGAAGGATGTAGTAGTTTTGGAGTCAGTCGACTCTTGGAAATGTAGTGCTCAATAGTGGCAAAGCCAGGGGCATAAGGGTTGTTAGTATACAGTGAGATTGGCATCAATAGTGGTGAGCAGAGCATGGTATCAATAGTGGTGAGCAGAGCACCGTGTGGTAACTGTGGAGAGTCGATAGAGAAAATGGGTGGTGTCCTCTATATAAGAAGGTAGATTACATGTAATAGGCTGAAGACATTGGTTCATGAAAGCAGAGAGTCTCTCAGTGGGGGCACAGTAACCGGCCACAATGGAGCATCCTGGGTGGTTGGATTTATGCACTTTAGGAAGGATGTAGAAGACAGGAGTGCAGGGAGTGGTAGGGGTGAGGAGAGGGAGAGGGAGAAACAGAGACTTAGGGGAGAGGTTCTGGACTGGGCCTAAGCTTTATTTGAGGAGAGACTGGAGATCCTGTTGGATTTGTAAGTGGATGAAACTGACAGTTTGCGGGTGAGAAAATCTGATAGCTGGTAGAGTTTTCCTGCTAGACAACCTCTGCAGTTCAAAACCACAGTGGTGGAACCTTTGTTTGGCAGGTAGGACTATAAGGTCAGGATCAGATTGTAGGTGGTGACTTTCAGTTCTTTCTGTGGATGGAAAGTTGGAAAAGATGATGAGACAGTATCTGAGGTCAAGAAATTCTGGAACGTTAAAAGAAGGTGATTTGGAGACAGTGGAGGTGGTTCATGTTTCAACGGAGGAGTGAACTGAGTCAGGAAGGATTCAGCATTGGCTTTGAATTGAGTTTGACTGGTAGCATCTGTGGTGAAAAAGTGTTTCCACTGTAGGGACCAGGAGAAAGAGACAAGATCCTCAACAATTCCAGCATGATTCAATTTGGGAGTGACATAAAAGGTAAGACCTCTTGGAAGGAGTGATACGTCTATGGGACTATGGCTTTTGGAGGAAAGATTCATGATTCTGTTTCAGGTCTGTTTAGGATCTGGATTCTGCATGATAGTGGGAGGGAGTTGCTGAGGGTGTGGTAAATGGAGTAAGACTGCGAGGCAAATTTTGTTGGCTATGAGGAGATGTGGGGGAGATTTGGCAGCTGTTGTAGAGGCAGTGAATAGTGGTACTCCAAGGCAGGAGTAGGGCGTGAACAGGTTGGAGAGTTTTTTGAGGTTGTATTGTTCATGTTGCTCTAGTTCCTCGAGGGAAAGTATTTTTATTTGAGAGGTGGGATGCAGGCATTTGTTATTGCTGAGCAGGAGCATTTTACTGATGTTGAGGAGGTACTGCAAGGAGGTTTGGGTCTGATTTACATGGTTTTGCAGGACTAGGTTCATAAGGGCTATGGACTTGTGAAATTTGGAGAGAAAAGAGGTCATTGTGGAAGGGGGGCTGCAACTGGTGATGGGTAACTTGATGGTAAGGCAATTTGGGGAGCATTCCATGAGTTAGGCAATAATGTAGAAATAGTATGAGAGACATGGTTCTGGCTAATGGCAAGGGAACTCTTCTGTGCTGACACTGTTGGAAGGAGAAAGGGTCCACAGTGGAAGATAAAAACGCATGAAACTAAATAAATTATGACAAAATACATGGCAAAAAACTTGTCAAAATACATAAAAATACATAGGAAAATTCCACAAAAAGGATGGAACAGATGCTGATGAGGGTAAAAGATGAAACCTGTCCAATAGAGAAAGGTAAAAAATGAACTAAAGTTGGCATGAAAACACAATGAGATCAAAGAGAAAAATAAATTAAGGGATGATAATGTAGGATGCAGGTTGGTGGGTGGATTTGTGTGAAAGAGAGTGGACAGCCAATGTAAATGGATTCTAGGACTGGACCAAATAAATCGCATTTTCCTCCAGGGGTTGAACTATCTCTCGCCATGGCCTGAAATGAGGAATATTCTACCCACTATCCTTTCCACCCTTCCCACAGTGGTATTCTGCCACCCGCTGAATCTTTGCAATATCCCTGACCATCCCTGCTCCAACCCCTGCTCCTGACACATTGCCTGATGGCTCATATCCCATTAGTAGACCTTTAAATGTAACAGACCTGTTTAAAAAGCATATTGAACAGATCAGTACCACAGCTCTCAGCTGACTGACGGCAAGTCTTTGCCCAGATTAACAAGATAATTATAATGTCGGAACCCATAATCTCTGCCTTGTGAGTGATGTAATATGAAAATGATTATGAAATACCAATGTATCAAACTTACAGAATTCGGTCAATTTGTAGGAACATCTGAAATTGTCATAAATTTGTCGTATTCTGTTTTAATTATTATATAATGAAACTGTGTCATTCCATTCTGTGGGTTTTCATTTTGTCAGCCAAAAACATAAAGTAATGTTTGAGAGTACATGGAAACTACCATTATCCATATTTGTAGCTAATGCATGTAACAAGAATTGCTATTATTCAAATAATTATGACATTTTTCAAAATAATGAAACCCAATATATGTAAACAAACTTCCAAAACATATTTTCTGTGTAAAAGACAGAATTACTGTTAATACTGGCCAAAAGTTCTTATAAAATGTATATCAAAAACATGGCAGGAACACTGTACATAATTTTGTTACTGTTTAATTAAAGCAATTACTAAGATCATAGTTCATTCTGCATATTTGATGTAAATTCAAGTGACAACATTGTTTTCAGGATGATTTGTTTGTAAGAAACAAGTAATGGTGATTTTAACATTTGTGTCTGTATGTCAAATTAACATGATGAGAATTTTTTTGATTTTAAGTTGGAGAGCTTATGGTTCACTTTTGATTAGATATGTCACTCTGACTAGTAAAATGTTGTAAAATGTATATTGGTATATCCTTTATGTTATTTACTTAATATGATAAATGGATGTACATCCAAATCCTGTTCTTATGAAGAATTTCAGGACATGAAATGACAAGAACTTAAGTATTTGATGTACACTGCTCATCAGAACTGTATATATTTCATTGAGTTTTAATTTTCAACAAGCTAGTATCTTTTTAACTGTCAGGAAATAAAATACCTTTAATGTAAATTTATAGTGGACAGGGGAAAAAGGAGAGGAAAGAGAAGGAACTGATGATATCAGCCACATCAGGACTTAATGCAGAGTCAGCAGCGACAAATGGATATGTGCGCTGGATCAGAATTCGAACCCATGACCTCCTGCTTACTAGGCACTTGCATTAACCTTTGTGCCATCAGTACACAGTGTTATCAAAAGTGTACAGACTATCTCAGCATTCTCACATAGCACCACCTACCTGCAGTCCCTGTCCATGTCTTCCAAGGCTGCCAGTTTCAGATTCCTACAGGAAGCCGAAAAATACTGTGCATCAGCACAAGAGATTGTGCATTCATTGATCATCAAGGCAAATCAGTTATATGAATGCATGGTATCTGTTCTGAGACATCATCAGTACTTCTGTCCACATCAAATGTACCAACCACCAATAATACCTATACTTTGACAGTTTCCACCCATTCTGTACTGAGAAATCCCTTCTGTACAGTCTGGCCATGCATGGTAACCACATCTTTAGTCATGAGCAGTTCCCCTCAAGTATCCTAAAAGTGTCACTGTAGTCTTCATAGACCAAAATTTCTTTTTCCACCTTGTTTAGAAACTGATACCTACAACCTGTTCCATCCCACACACCCACTGCCAGGCCACAAAGGAACACCTACCTCTTGACTCAGTACCACCCAGGACTGGGGCAACTGAATCACATTCTCTGTCAAGATTTCAACTACCTCTCATCATGCCCTGAAATGAGAAATATACTCCCCATCTCTTCCACCACCCATCCAACCTAAACAATATCTTTGTCTGTCCCTATTCCAGTACTGCACCTAGCCCCTTGCCCTATTGATTACATCCCTGCAAATGTCTTAAAAGCAAGATCTGTCACACACATCCTCCCACTAGCCTCTAATTCACCCATGTCACTGGTGCTTGTATCCCATCAAGGGCAGGGCTACCTGTGAAAGCAGCCATGTGAGCTACCAGCCTAATGGCAATCACAGTGCAGGATTCTATGTGCACAAAAGCATTAACAAATGATCTGCCTGCATGAATGGCCACCGTCAAACTGTGGCCGAGAGACAGTTGGACCATCCAGTTGCTGAACTTGCTGCCCAACACAATGTACTCAACTTAAATGACTTTTTCACGGCGTGTGCAATCTTTATTCTTCCCAAGGACACCAGCTTTTCTGAACCGCGTAAGTCCAAACTCTCCTTACAACACAGTCTTCATTCCCATAAGCCCAGAGTTCAATCTTTGCATGTCCCTGTCCTCCACCTACTTACCACTCCATTCTTAAACATGCCTCAGCCAATGCACCTGCATCATCTCAGAATAGCTCTTGCATACTATGTCCTCAATTATTTGTTTCATGTACTCCAATCTCTGCCTTTCCCTGCAGTTTTTATTCTTTACAGCTCCCTCTAGTACCATGGAGGCTATTCCCTGATGTCTCAATATGTGTCCTATCATTCTGTCTGTTCTTGTTGTCAACCTTCCACATGTTCCATGCTTTGCTAATTCTATGGAGAATATTCTCATTCCTTATCCTGTCTTCTCACCTGATTTTCGACATTCTTCTGTAGCACTACATCTCAAATGCTTTGATTGTCTTCTTTTCCAGTTTTTTTCTCAGTTCATGATGTATTTCCTCATACACTGTGCTCTGAAAACACATTCTCAGAAATGTCTTCCTCAGATTAGGGCCAAATTTTGGTACTAGCAGACTAATCTTTGCCTGTGCTTTTTATGTCCTCTTTGCCTTATTCATCATGTGTTAGTTTGCTTCCTACGTATCAGAATTCCTTAACATCATGTGTTTCATGGTCTCCAATTCCAATGATAAGTTTTTGACAAATCTTTGGTTTATTCTCAGTCCATATGCTGTACTCATTAATGAAGATAGCAATACACCTAGTAGCCCACTATCCTGACCCTACCCCGTCTCCACCTGCTCCCACAGGCAGCACTGCTATCCTCCCCCTCCCTTCCCCCTGCCTCTTCTCTACCCCCACTACCCCCTCTCCACCCCTGCCCCCAGCAAAGGCTGCAGCTCACCTCAGAACCAGCTGCAGTCAGGCCTCAGTGCCTAGAGACAACAGTGGCCATGTGTACGTGAATTCATTGTGTGTGTGTGTGTGTGTGTGTGTGTGTGTGTGTGTGTGTTCTGTCTATGTCTGACAATAGACTTAGTTGATATATTAAAAACAAAGATTCCAAGACTTACCAAGCGGGAAAGCGCCGGCAGACGGGCACAATGAACAAAACACACAAACACACACACAGAATTACTAGCTTTCGCAACCGATGGTTGCTTCTTCAGGAAAGAGGGAAGGAGAGGGAAAGACGAAAGGATGTGGGTTTTAAGGGAGAGGGTAAGGAGTCATTCCAATCCTGGGAGTGGAAAGACTTCCCTTAGGGGGAAAAAAGGACAGGTGTACACTCGCACACACACACATATCCATCCGCACATACATCTCAAACCAACACTTTTTCGACTTTTTTCACACCTTTATCTCTCCCTATATAAATTGCTCATCTCAAACCAACACTTTTTCGACTTTTTTCATACCTTCATCTCTCCCTATATAAATTGTGTATGTGCGGATGGATATGTGTGTGTGTGTGCGAGTGTACACCTGTCCTTTTTTCCCCCTAAGGGAAGTCTTACCGCTCCCGGGATTGGAATGACTCCTTACCCTCTCCCTTAAAACCCACATCCTTTCGTCTTTCCCTCTCCTTCCCTCTTTCCTGAAGAAGCAACCATCAGTTGCGAAAGCTAGTAATTCTGTGTGTGTGTTTGTGTGTTTTGTTCATTGTGCCTGTCTGCCGGCACTTTCCCGCTTGGTAAGTCTTGGAATCTTTGTTTTTGATATATTTTTCCCATGTGGAAGTTTCTTTCTATTTTATTTACAATAGACTTAGTTGGATAGCTGAATAATATTTAGTAGTCTTTTACCAATGTGCCCATCTGCTACTCAATGTCTGCTCTATGTGGTTAATAGCAACCTTTACTTATACTTTTTATGAACTGTGGGTTGTTGGCCAGTTCTTGATGTGCAACTCAGAAAGATTACATATGTGTAATAACTGCATATGGGTGTGCAATTTCCTTATGTGAGAGTAAATTTGCCAGTATATTATATTGGATGGAGAGTCATCAACAAATATAGAAGTTGCTTCGGTTGTGCCACAAGTAAGTGTTTTGGGACCCTTGCTGTTCATGTTGTATATTAATGACCTTGTGAATATTGTTAATTGTAACCCCAGACCTTAATTATCTATATGAAGTACTGTCTGAAGGAAGCTATGTAAATATTCGGTTGGATATTGATAAGATTTCAAAGTGGTGTAAAGATCAGCAACTTGCTTTAAATGTTAATAAATATAAAATTGTGCACTACACAAAATGTAAAAACATAGTATTCCATGACTATAGTGTCAGTGAGTCACAGCTGGAACTGGTCAACTCATACAAATACCTGGGTACAACACTTTTTAGGCACATAAAATGGAATGGTCATTTAGGCTCAGTCACACAGATTTATATTTGCATAAGAATTCCAACCATCATCCACATAAAAGAGAGGTCTCATTAAAAGTCTTGTTGATAGAGCCAAAAGAATCTGCAAGCTGGAACACCTGGAAGCTGAATTAAAACATCTGAAGCAGGCTTTCAAGAAGAACGGCTATTCAGACAAGGAAGTTAATAGGTTTCTGCAACCTAATAACAGTAAGAAAAAAGACAACAATAGAACAAAGCAATGGAAGAATAACGTTTCTCTCCCTTTTATCAAAAAAGTTACTGATCAGGTGAGCAAGAATTTACCAAAGTATGACATCAGATCAGTTTTTAGACCAACTAAGAAAATATGTCAATTATTCCAAACTGGAAAGGAGAAATGCCCTCCTCTGTCAACAAGTGGTGTTATGAAATTCCATGTAGTTGTGGAAAGGTATACATTGGAACTATCAAGGGAAGCATGAATACAAGAATGAACTGAAGACTACCACCTGCTTTGCACAAAATTCCATTTTATATCCCTACAAAGTGTTACAATCAGGTATTTGAATGAGCTGACTGATTCCAGTAGTGACTCACTGATATTGTAGTCATAGGACACTATGTTTTTTTGCTTCATGAACTGCACAGTTTTACTTTTCTGAACCTTGAAAGCGAGTTGCCAATCTTTGCATCATTTTGAAATCTTATCAAGAGCTGACTGAATATTTATGTAGCTTCTTTCAGATACTACTTTATTATCGATAACTGCATCATCTTGCAAAAAGTCTGAGGTTACTGTTAATGTTGTCTGCAAGACCATTAATATATGACATAAACATCAGGGGTCCCCACAGACTTCCCTGGGACACACCTGAAATTACATCTACATCTGATGACGACTCTCAATCCAAGTTAACATGCTGCGTTCTCCTTACCACAAAGTCCTCATACAGTCAAAAATTTCACTTGATACCGCATATGATCAAACATTTGACAATAAGCATAGGTTTGGTACTGAATCAAATCCTTTTCAGAGATCAACACTGCATCTACATGACTGCTTTGATCCAAAGTTTTCAGCATGTCATGTGAGAAATGTGTGAGTTGAGTTTCACATGATTGGTGTTTTCAGAATCTATGCTAGCTGACATTGAGAAGGTCATTCTGTTCAAGACACCTCATTATGTTTGAGCTCAGAATATGTTCTAAGATTGTACAACAAATCAATGTCATGGATATTGGACAGCAGTTTTGTGGACCACTTCTACTATCCTTCTTATGGATGGGTGTGAACTGTGCCTTTTTCTAAGAACTGGGCACTTTTTTTTGGTCAAGGGATGTATGATAGTTACAAGAGGGGCTAACTCAGCTGCACATTTCGTATAGAATCTGATATGGTTTTTGTCAAGCCCTGGAGCTTTGTTCAGTTTTAATGATTTCAGGTGTTTCTCAACGCCACCGATACAATTATTTATTTCATTCATCTTTTCAGTGGTACGAGAACTGGGTTTTCCTTTGTAAAAGAACATTTGAAAACACAGTTAAGCATTTCAGCATTTGCTTTGCTATCCTCAATTTCAGTTCCTGTCTCATGCGTTAGGCACTGGGGACTAATTTTGATGCCACTGACAGCCTTTACATATGACCAGCATCTCTTTGAGTTTTGTGAAATATCATCTAACAATATACTGCTATTGTAGTAACTGAAGGCATCACACATTGCTTTCTTGGCAGCCAAATGTGTTTTATTCAGCATATCTCTATCTGTAGCCCTTCACTTTGTTTTACACCTAATATTCAGTAATCTCTGTTTCTTTAGTAGTTTCTTTGCAGTGACTGTATACCATGGAGGTTCCTTCCCATTATGGACTGTTCTGCTGGGTACAAATTTATGCAGTGCATGGTCAACTATTCTTTTAAACTTGAGCCAGGGTTCCTCTACATGCTTCTGCCCTGTGCTGAAAGTTATGAAAGTTATGACACTACTGATTTTTTATCTACTTTTTTATCTACTTTATTGAACATATATATCTTTCTGCTTGTTTTAGTTGTCCATTGGACTTTGGTAATCCTTGTTGCCACAACCACGTCATGGTCACTGCTACCAGTTTCGATGAGGGCATCCTCGAAGTGGTCAGGTCCTTTTGTTGCCATTAGATTCATATATTTTCACCATGAGTGGGGCTTCTAACTATCTGTTCCAGGCACTTTTCAGAGAAGGCATTTAGTAATGTTCCACATGATGTTTTATCATACCCACCACTAACAAAACTGTAGTTTTCCCAATTAACTGTTGGTTGATTACAGTCTCCAGCAAAGATAACAGTGTTATTGCGGAGCTTATGTACAAGTGAACTGATGTTTTCTCTAAAGTTTTTGGTTACATAAGGAGATGTGTCTGGTGGACAGTAGAAGGATCCAATTATTATTTTGAGCCCACCCCTAACACTGAGTCTTGTCCAGACAGTCTCACATATAGCTTTAATTTCTGTCTCGGTGGACCTGAGATTCTTGCCTACTGCAACAAAAACACCACCTCAATTTCCTGTATCCTGTCCTTTTGAGGTACACTCAGATTACCCCAAAAATCTTACTGCTATCAATTTCAGGTTTCAATCTGCTTTCAGATCCTAATATTATGTGAGCTTTGCATTTCATGAGTGTTTCAAACTTTGTTGTGAATGCTTTGGCAATTTACCATTAGAATTGTAATACTCTCTTCTGTGGGAGGCATTTCTTTTGATCTTACACTGATATTCTGGGTTTCCTACAGCTATCATTATCTTGATTGGATGGATAGGTGCTGAAGCTAAAAAACTGTTGTGCACACCCCACACAATATCAGCTACCTGAATAGCAGCGTCTGATCTTTAATGCAAACCCAGCCCATTTAGGAGGACCTTACAGTTCTCAACCCTCTGGCGCAAGTCCAAGAAGTCGGAGTCTAGCTTGTCATAGCATCTATGAAGTCTCTGGTACAGTTCTTCCATTCAACTCAGAACCAAAGGACCACGATTAGTTCTGGGGACAATGCTGCAAATTGTGAGTGTTATGCACAAGTCTGCCTGTCTCTGGAACAACCCAAGTATGACCTCAGAGCCAAGATGACAGGCATCATTTGTTCCAATGTGTGCCACAATCTGCAGTTGGTTGAATCCTGTTTCCTCAATGGCTGCTGGAACAGCCTCTTCAACATTTGAATGTGACCATCAGGCATACATACTGAGTGCACCTGGTGCCCTTTCCCATCCTTGCTGATATTTACCTAAGAGGTACATCATTCGCCATACGTTTGAACCACTGATGATGCCTACCCTTTTGTGTTTGCTTCTCTGGACGCTGTAGAAAACAGGTTTCCCCAAAACAGGTCAAGGGATTCCCACTGGCTGTTTAATTTTCAGTGAAAGACAGCACATCCAACTTGTTGGTTATGAGGATCTGTACTACACCCCGAGTCCTCCCTGGTCCCTGTACACCTTGTTCAGAACGCCTAGACCTGCCAATGAAATGCCACTCATGATCAAGTGGATGAGTGGTGACAGATTCTGTACTTCCTGCAGGGGAGACAGGATCCACAGGAGAGGATAGTACTTGAGGTACATCTGGTACCAGGATCACAGGTACATGACTCTCAGGAGCCTTCCCATCACAAAAGTTCATAGCAGCTGCACTTGAATATCAACCAACTGTGATCGAGAACAGGATTCACAGTGGGGTTGAATTTTGACTGATGTAATGTATTATGGGGCAGTGAACAAAGAACTATAAATTAAACCTGATGATTATCATTTGATCTCTTGAGCTAAAAAGTTGCTAATTTCCTGTAAGAACTGGAACAAAAATGCAAAATGAGATTTCTGTCAAGGCAACACAAAACCTATGGTAAAAATTACTAGTTTCCTAAAACATTCTGAGGTTAATTATAATTATTAGCAAACTCAAAAATGAAGATGATTTATGATTAATGTAGATAATTATAGGGCTACTCCTCTTTTATGGAAAACTAGATGTAACACAATATGTTAGTTAGAATATCTGCTACAGTAACTAAATCACAAATGCCAACTTACTGCAAATTACTCGTAGTTTATGTAAAGGACAATGGTATCTCCCAAAAATTCCAAAAAATGAACAATTATTTACATTGATATATGATTAAATACCTGAGTGATACATTCTTTGGCAGAAGCTGTGAACCTCAAATGATAATTTGCTATGGAATTACTTACATATCGGAAATACTCATACTGGTAACTTATGAAAATATAGTTTTGTAAGTGTCCAGAAGTCTCAATAATAATCTATTTCTCATGTAAATTATATAATGAAACAAAAGAATGGTTGTTTTGAATGAGGACAGGCCTACTGTTCTTCAAAATTTTAAAAGAGCACAATTAGTTTAAGCCTACCTTTGACGATAACAGTACTAGCACGTGTTCGAAATTTTACAGTATATCACAATACACAGAGATATAGTTAAAATTAATGAAATATTATGCAGAAGCAATTCTGTGTACACTTCTGCACTGGCATGCCAAAGAAGGACATTGAAGCATGAGTTTATCTCAGTCAAAAACTCTAAAATGTGCAGCACCAACAAAGCACGTCTTCGGGCTGTTGTACACTCTCTTGCTCCGAACCTCTTTTAAACAGTGAATTGTATACCATATGTAATTGCAAATATGTATGTTCAAAATATTGTTGTAATTGGTGTCTTGTTTCATTGCTTTCCAGATCCATATGTTGAAAGTTAATAATATCTGAATCAAAAAAAGTGGATTGCTTAGTGGCCATGAAAAGAAAAGCAACTGGAATATGGCCTAAACTCACAGATTTGTAAAATGTGTATGAAGCTATAACTTTTGGGATTTTAAATATTTCTTCATCAGCAAATGGTATGTAATCTTCTACTTTGTGTGTGTCTCTGAATAAAGGCTTGCAATCACTTTTTGTTTTCTTCTGTAACTGATTGCTATAATTTCTCATACTTTTGTATCATTTAATTTCCCAAGCCCATTTTTTAATTATTATTTACTGTTTTAATGAATAAGATTCAATAAAGTTTATAAAATTATATGTTTTCCTACTGTCACTAATAGTTTAACATTCATGTTGAATGAAATTATATTAAAGTTTTGATATCTGGATATTACTTATGAGCAAAATACATTAAAAATGGTTTAATCTCATGAACTTTCTTATCCATCTACAAGATCCCTCACTTTATTTGGAAAGTTAATTATAACTTAGACAGAGATGTCAAGGAGCTTACCGATTACAGTAATCATCCATGAGACAAAATATGCATTTAATCCAATCCAGACAATACACATGAAGAAAGTAAGAGGGAAAAGCTTGCGGAGTTTGGGCTTGCTGCTGTCAGGAATTGTAACTTTGAGCAGTAGTAGTGCTGGCCAGCAGAGAAGCCAATACAGCTTGCCATACCACTTGGCCCCTGCTGGTGGGTGTCGGAGGGACTGTGCTGTAAAGGAAAAAAACAAGAGTGAGGTCTGTCGACAAACAGGTTCCCAAGTTGAGGCATTGCACTGTTTTGAGGAATGAGAGTCGTGAACACCTTTTATGAAAGCTGTAAGTTTATGGATTACATAATATTTTATTCATTTTTGTAAATCTAGAATAGTCAACCCTGTATCTTAATCCATTATCTGGCCATTTGTTTGTGCAAAATCATGTAGAAGCTATCATTGTCATGTAAAACACCACCACTGATTACCTTTGTATGGTGTGAACTTCACAAATATATCTTAGCATATCATGTCAGTTGGTTGAAGATACAGCATCACTGTACTTGTGCTTCCATTTAAAATTAGCTCACAGGCATGATTCAATTTCTGAGCATTAAATTAGAAGGAAAAACATTCACTCCTGTCCACTACTTAAATACACTACTCACATGAAAGATACACTATTCACATGAAAGAATGAAACATACAGTGAAAAGAAAAAAAGTCTTGGGCATCTCTACAGATAAAACTGACATATAAAAATAAATGAAAAATGACAAAGTTATATCCATGCACTACTCAGTTAGTGGATATTTGAGTGGATAATAATGTACTGTCATATATGCTTTTTCAATAAATGTAAGCTTAAAATCAAAGTATTTTGATATGTTAAAATAATTTAGTTCTTCAGATACAATCTCATATAATTTTTTGACGAAAGGCTTTGAGCATCCTTTTCATCAGGTCACTATGCAGCACAGAAGGGGCATCTGTTGTCCTCCTGTACTATACATAGTGAACTGACTGACATGGCTGAAACTGTCTATATAAAAACATCAATGAGATTATGTCTCAATGTAAAAATCATGTAAGAATTCCCATCCCTGCAGTTAGCAAGGGTTGTGAAGCAGCTATCAAATTTTCAAAAAGGGGGGAGGACCTGTTACATGACTTAGGGATTCTATTGCTATTAGAATCAATGGAAGTTGTTATAAAATACATAAAAAAGACACACACAAAAGCTATCGCATCCTTACTGGAGTGAACGTTCAATGACAGCCAGTGATTTTGTGATTTCTATCATAATCATCTCTAGATGTTAGGAATGCTGCATTACATAAAATACAATAGATGACAATTTAAGTGTAAGATTTGCATTGTGTTCGGCTACTTCTCAGAGACATTTACTAGTAATTGAAAAAGCCATTATTGTGTGAAGGTAATGTTGGATGATACACATGACTGGGATGGCTGGGTGTCATGGAACATTCACTCTAGTAAGGCTGTGGTAGTTATTTGTGTGTGTTTTTTACTTGTTTTGTAACAACTCCCATTGATTGTAATAGCAGTCGAATCACTAAGGTAAATAATGGGTGTTTCCCCCTTTTGAAAACTCAATAGCTGATTCACAACCCATGCTAATCTGAATTACATGGATGGGAATTGTTTTTACAACGTATCCTCTGAGTCTATAATCCTACTGGCCTTAATCTCTTTTCCTCTGATATTTTGCTCTGTCTCCTGCTGCCAATCCTCTCATCCCTTCATCATGTGCCACATGCAAGATCCTCTGTTCGCTGATGTCAAATTCCTGTCTTGTACACTTTCTGCTTCTCCTGCCTAGCTGTCAGCCACTGCTCATCTCCTTTTTCCCCTCACTCTCTATTTTTTGCCCTCTGTAGACCATAAACAGAGTAAGAGCCACTGTAAGTTGCACACTGAGTATATCCTGATAATGAAAGCCGGACAGTCTACAATGAAAGCAAGGTTTTGTATGTATAGTGATGCAAGTTAATGAGTGCTTCATACAGTGTGGAACACATGCTTACTGGTTGCCTGCTCAACCTATAACTGTGTGAAAGGGATGTCCCACAAGACATGCCTGTTACATTTCTTACAGCCAGAGATGGTGGCTGTCATAGTAATGAGGTGCAACATCTTTGAATCACTACCAATACCTGCTGTGGGTGGGGATACTAAATCCCTCCCCCTCGATATCGAGGGAGGCTGGGTTTGTGCCGTTGCCAGTCCGGAAGGGTGGGAGGCACAGTTGAGGTCCCCGCCAAGAGATCTAGCATCATAGCCTTGTCTGCTACTGCATGGACACAGGGACAATGGAGTTGGCAGATAGAATTCTGCACCAGTACAACTGACACTAGAAGAGGCTTGGGCAAGGAGAATGACTCTGTTTGTGGGCTCCCAAACAATGGCCCACATATCTGCATGCTTTCAGCTGGGGTAACTGGGAAGCAGGTGGTACAGGAAAGTGTGCTGCATGGGGCTATGGCTAATGGCATGGTGGGTGGTTGCTGGGATGTTAGACATCTGGGTTGGAGATGACAGTGGGAGCGGAAGCACCATTTATAACTGCAGTCACAGCTGGAGCTAGTTTTGGTGCCAGGTTATGAGTTTGTGACCATCTGTGTTGTCAAAAAGCTGACACCACCTGTGACCTAAGACAAACCTTTGGGTCCACTCCATATGCCAGCCAAATTTACATGCCCAGACACAGGTGCCCTGTGCATAGGCAGACCTGTACTTGGGCTGAGACACAGGAGATCTAACTGAGTTGCAGTAATTGTCATTTATTGTGATGTGGACTGTATTATAAGTAAAAATGTAATATGCAACAGAATAAACTTCAAACACAAACCAAAATCATTATACTTGTTTGATAACTACTTCTATGCCCTATATTTTTTTAAATGTGTATAACGTGCATACATACATGTGTTTCACTGCTGTTCAGTATAAACCACTATGCATAAACAAGAATTACTGGTAGCAAACACCAGTACAAAAGACTATCGTAAAAATTATCTGTATGTTATCCAATTTTACAGTGTCAACAGACATTACGAGTTTAAACTAACTCATTCAACATTACAGTGAGAGAACGCATTAATGATCCATTGAACAAGCTAACAATTAGCAATCTTCTGTGAATAACTCAACAGAATGCCAGCCGATAATGTCAAAAACCACCAATATCTTGACAGGTAACCCTCTCTTTCATTTTAAGGCTTATCCAATTCGTGCCATGAAAATGTCAGGGGTCTACATGTCAAAATACTGGAGTTTTTAACGAATTTATCCAGCCGCAATCTCGCAAGTAACACAACAGGCTGGAAAAGCTTAACTTCTCCTTGGGCAATGTGTTGAACATTATAGTCTGAATAATTCACAGGCTACATATTCCTTTCCAATAAAAGCAAGGAAATTCTCTTGCACTGTGTATGAAATTGATATTCTCACAAAAACATTTATAAGCCACAAGTCTTTAAAACCAAGAAAGATCACTAGTCTGTTTCAAAGTCTACATTGTAATACAATCTACTATCTGAGTCCATGGCTGAACCATCTGATTGTCTATTTAGGATGATATGTTCAAGGCTTTTATCCATCTTCACCTCCCTATGAAAGTCTTATTTTTGAAACTTTTCAGCGTGACTCACACAGTGTGCCCACGCTGAAGGGCGAATGCTGTCCATTGCTTCAAGCACAAGCATTTCAGTGACTTACCTTGACTGTTTTGCCTTTTTCCCCCATAGCTTGTAACATGTGCACAAATTAATTCTATCAGATTATACTCACAGTAACAGGCGCGTAAACGCAAAACTGTGTGACCACATTCACATTCAAGAACGTCAAATTTGTACATTACATTGCATGACTTTTATAAATTAATGAGCTGCAAGTGTTCAGCATGAGTCTGGCTTATATTGTCAGGAATAGTTTTATTTTTCAGCCAGAGCACAATATCCCATTTCTTGGTGCTCATACTTGGACATTTCTCTCTAACAGCTGAACGATAACTGACGTGGTAATAACAATGACCGACTTTGATTCTAGGTATGGCAAGACTTCCTCAGTGAATCACTTCTTGAAAGTGACAGCATTCATTTCTGAATGGTAGTCACTGCTGTTTTTCTTACATCTAAATACAAATTTACTCTGATGACCAAAATCAGAAGAAGAGCTAGCATGGAGAATAAGTATCCAAGAACCTGTTGCTAAAGGAACTTTAAAACCGCCAGAGCCATCACCCATTTTCCAGCAGGTATTCATGCAACAATTCTGATTATCCATGTTTCATCAAGGTAAAACACTGTAGAACTACCTCCTCCTCTTGTATTGCGCATCTTTATAATAAATGTGCTTCGTGCTGCTTCTATATCACTTCTTTCAATTAAAAACTCTCTTCTTAACATGTTTAAAACCAATGTATTTTAAAATTCTTTACATTGATGAAATGCTACCTTTGAAGCCAATTTGCTTAGGCATAATTGTAACAAGTTTTTGTGATTTTGGATATTTCCTTTTATGCACATTTCAAACACAGGGTGTGTTAAAACATTATTGTAAAAACCCTCTATTTGTGCTACAGGTTTCTTGTGATGTCGATGATTTTCAGCAACACAAAATTTCCTGAGTTTTCTACGGCTCTGAAACTTTTGTTCACTATTCCCTGTACAGCTCTGACACTTTTGTTTACTATTCTCTGTACGGTTCTCTTCCCGACGCATGCTTTTGCAGTTCGTTCTTGAGTCAGGAAAATGTCAAAAACAGAAATATCAGTATCAGATTCAAATTTGAAGTCATAAATGTAGGACATAAACCACCTAGACTGCTTGTGAAGCATTTATCTCTACATGATTACTCTGCAGTTCATAATTAAGTGCCTGGCTGAGCGTTCATAGAACCAGCTTTAAGCTCTTTCTCTACCATTCCCCTCTGGAACAGCACACATTAAACACAAACGCTTTTATCTTTCCATCCAAACTCTAATTTCTCTTACTTTTTTATGATGAACATTCCTCCCTATGTAGGCGGTCCAACAAAGTATTTTCACACTCTGAGGAGAAAGTTGGCAACTGAAATTTCATGAGAAAATCCTGTCACAACGAAAAACACCATTGTTTTGATGATTGTCACCCCAATTCATGTATCATATCTGCGGCAGTCTTTCCCCTATTTTGCAAATATACAAAACGAGATGCTCTTCTTTGAACTTTTTCAATCAATTCTATCTCCTGTGGATCCCATCATGACAGCAATATTTCAGAAGAAGGCGGAAAAGCATAGTGTAAGTAGTCTCTTTAGAGGACCTGTTGCATTTTCTAAGTGTTCTACCAATAAATCGCAGTCTTCAGTTTGGTTTCCATGCAACATTATCAATGTGATAGTTGCACTTTAAGTTAGTCGTAACTATAATCCATAAGTGTTAAGCTGAATTTACAGCACTTAGAATCGTGTGTTTTATCCTGTGAACCAAATTTAGTGGTTTCCTTTTAGTAATCAATTGGATGACTTCAGATTTATTATTTAGAGCCAACTGACATTTTTCTCACCTTACAGATATCTTGTCTAAGTCGTTTTCTAATCAATTTTAATCCCTGGTGACTTTATAAGACGGTAAATCACAGCATCATCTGCAAACAGTCTAAGAGGGCTGCTCAGATTTTGTCCTAAATTGTTTATTAGCTCAGGAACAGAGGAGCACCTATAACACTTCCATGCAAATGCCAGATACTTGATGGTTTTTTGTCGATAATTACATACATTGATTTTGATGACAGGAAATCACAAAACCAGTTACACGACTAAGATGATACTCCATAGGCACACAATTTAATTAAATTTGCTTGTGGGGAACTTCACGTTTATTGCTGTCACATGACATTTTCATTTGGAAATCACACTAAAACATTTACAGATACGCTTTCACAGTTATACTGCTACATCTGAATGAATAATTCAGTTGCTCTGTGAATGAAACTGCATTGTCACAAAATACAGCAACAGTGCAACAAGTGGTAGAGAGATTCTTGTAGTCCAGTTTGTAACTTGCGGCTAGCCACTCGTAAAGAGGGTGAATCTTATTGGGTACTAGCAGTTAATGGCACTTTGACCATGAGCTAAGTGTTCAATGATTTGGACCACACCTAGCACTGCTGGTCCGATCACTACGTATTTCGCAGTAGTTGTCAACATCCCGTACTTCCATATAAAATCTTTAATTGGTATTAATAACCAATGTTGTGTGTAGTGCATCACACTGGTAGGATAATATGTTGCTGCTATAACCAAATATGGACATTAAAGGGCCAAAATTTTTGCCACAATTTGTGACTTGACTGTACATGGCGAGAATGTGTGACGCGAGACTTAGCCATTTTCCATGAGAACAGTTACATTTTGTTGACTGTACATGAGTTAAAATGCAGAATATTAAGGTGTTTCGAATATGCCAGTAAACTCCTCGTTTCTTTAAAGAATCGAGCTACCATGTGTAAAACAACTTTAAACTTCTGATTACTTTAGAAATGAGTGGGTGTATTAAATATTTTATTTTAAGTACATAAATGGGGAAAAATGTTTAGAAAAGGTTTGAAATTATCTTTAAAGTGTCTTTGAAATTGCTAAATGCACTTAGCAGCTGAAGTAAGGTAACTCATTTTTAACTATTATTGTTAAATGAAGATTTCTTCATTCAGATGAAAGGACCATTGCCAGGAAGCAGAGCATTTGCTGCTTAGCAGTGTTCCATGTTTTAAATGGCCACATTTGAATAAAAATGCCACTTGTGGAACACAAACACTAAATATGAATATAATAGAGGGAAACATTCCACGTGGGAAAAATATATCTAAAAACAAAGATAATGTGACTTACCAAACAAAAGCGCTGGCAGGTCGATAGACACACAAACAAACACAAACATACACACAGGAAAGAGGGAAGGAGAGGGAAAGACGAAAGGATGTGGGTTGTAAGGGAGAGGGTAAGGAGTCATTCCAATCCCAGGAGCGGAAAGACTTACCTTAAGGGGATAAAAGGACAGGTATACACTCGCACACACACACACACACACACACACACACACACACACACACACACACACACACACACACACACACACACACACACACACACACATGCACACACACACACACACACATATCCATCCGCACTTACACAGACACAAGCACAAATGTGTGTAAGTTTGTGTTTGTTTGTGTGTCTATCGACCTGCCAGCGCTTTTGTTTGGTAAGTCACATTATCTTTGTTTTTAGATATACAAACACTAAATAGTTTTACAGCAACGTTAAATTATTTCATTTCTTTCCTGATTTGGTTTCAAAGTGAAATCCTCACAAACTTTGCACACAGTTGAAATCGTGTGGCTCTCTTCTTAATCCTAGAACGATTACACTTTGCGAGATGTATCCCATATTTCAGAATATTTTTTAAGCCCGTCAGTGAACAGTTCCATTTCCAAATGGGCTGTATCTGTGGGAGGCTGACAGCAGCCATTGCTGGGGTTGTCAACATGTGTACAACAGCCATTTCATGGTGATGAGTGAGATAATAGTGATGCACCATTGCTCGGCAAGCACAATTCTCTCACCGTGTAACTGCTGTAGTGTGTGGCTCTGTTGTTTCACATGCACTGCTGAAACGCAGGAGAAAATGTTGCTGAGAACTCGTGATAATAAACCCTTTGAGGCCATCTGATACTGACAGTTGGTCATTTCAACATGTCAGTGCTACTTCACGACAGCAAGATAATGCACTCAACTATTGTACTAATAAAGGTCACAACTAGTCTCACACTTCAATAAGAGGAATGAGTTGACAAGTAGGAAGCAATCACAGTGCCACCATTCTCAGACTTGTGATATTCATAGATCTGTAGTGGGAAGGAAGGAAGGCACTGACATGAAGGCAATGCTCAATTTCTAAGGCATGAAGCCCTTAATCCTAAGACTCATACTTGCTCCATTTCTTATCTCTAGTGGCTGATCTGTTGAACCGTATGATATTCAGGGCCACGGAGTATTGAGATGTGATACTAATCCAATGCTGGATGCAATTATATCAAGGGAGAAACCTGGTGAGTTGTAAAGTATGTGGTCAACCGACTCTGATCTCACAGAAGAAGAATCACTGTACCGTGTACTGAGCACATCATTATTGTTTCACATCTGCATGTGCCATGTGGCACAAGTAATGGACATATTACCACACTTCTGGCCACCCCACACTGTTAGTGAGAGAGCAGCAGAAGCTGGACTGCTGAATTGGCGTCCTGTGTGCAAGCTGCTGTTGACTCTGTAACAGATGATAATTTAGAAAAGTGAAAACTGCTAATGAGTGACTTTCTGAACTATCTCCAGTGACAATTGCTTTTTAAAGCAACTGAGTTACTTCTGGTAGTGATTCAAAAGAACTCTGATGGCACAGGGATAAGTTGGAGACATCCCATGTCCTCATATATTGTCTCTTATGAAACAGTATCCTGGCATTATATTTCAACAGGACAACACTTATCCACACACAGCCTGTTGCTCTACAAACTGAGGTACTGCTTAAGTCAGTAAAATCCCTCAATACATCCTTGATGCCATATAGGGTTACAGTTATAGTATAAATCTGGTGATGAACATAAAGCTAAATCTGTCAACTCAACTATTTCTGTGAGATTATTTTTTCTTCATCATTCAGTACTGTAAGATAATTGTGATTTTTCCTTGATAAGTATGAACTTTAATGATAAATTTTATTTAAATCAGAGAAAAAATATCTATAGTAAAACAATAGAATATTAAGCAATTTTGAATACATCTCTTAACCTTACCTGTTCCTCTTACCTCAGCACACTCCCCACACTGTCTGCCATATACTCCTCATCCAAAATCAAACAACGGAAAATCCTTTTCTGTTGCTCTGCTTACCCCCTGCCCCCTCCCCCCACCCTCCATCCAACCTCTTGATTGCACTGAGCTGCCCTACCCTCTTTCTCCACCTCACCACTGCACACTCTCACAAGCAGCACTTTACCACCCCCACCCCACCCTGCTATTTCTCCCCTTCCCCACCCCCATTTCCTCCTTAACCCCGTCACCCAGCTGTCTCTCCCATCATGTGCTTCTGCTTGCGTTCTGGCTTCAGTTGCCAGAAACTGCGGTCATGTGTGTGATCGTTGCATTTACTTGCATATTCACGTGTGTGTTGTCTATCATGAACGAAGGCCTTGTTGGCCGAAAGTTCGCTTTCCAGTAGTCTTTTTGTTATACCTGTCTGCAACTCAGCATCTTCACTATATGATGATTAGCAACTATCCTGTTCATAATATTGACACTAGTTTTGTATTAGTTTCATTGTGACTGATAATCTACATTACTAATTGACTAACCCATTCCACGTGGCACACTGTTCCAGTTGCATTCTTGCCCATCCCACAGTTTCCAGGGGCAACAAAAATTTGATTATCTGTATGTTGTATAGCTACTGACCAAATTTAAAAATTAAAATTATGTCATAATCTGCTCATTAAGAGGTGTAATCTTATGCTAACTATAAGTACTACAGTTAGACACTGTGTACAATTCTTGAGAAAGTGTAATTCACCATGCGCAAATGCATGGATTATATTCATCCAGTATTTGGCAATGAGAACAGTTGGTTACTTGCTACAAATTTTACACATACTTTTCAGAGCTTCATGATACTCTTTCTTAGCAACACCCCTCACAAAATAATGAAAGGAAAGAAAATTGCATATTACATTTTCTCTGTTGGTGCAGTAGACTTTGTTGGGCATGACTTCTAATTTATTCTTTAGTACTAAGTCTATTCACAACACCGAATGTATGTGCAAAATTGTATCATACAGGACACAGTTCAGGAGATACAAAATGCTTATGTGGGGCACTCTGGTATCCATTCCAACCGCCACACACCATTGTGACCCTAAATCATTTACCTACCAACTTAAGATCTGAATGTTTACGAAATTGTGTCTACTCCTGACCATTACTTCCAACTGCTCAACTTATTCTATTAGTGAGTGTACTTTCCTGGCATCATGGCTCAGCTGGGGAGAGAGTTTGTTTTGGACAGTGTGTGCAGAGGGAACATGCAAGAAGCAAGGCATAAGAAGAACGTGAAGGAAGGAGAAGATGAGGAGATGAAGAGGTCAGGAACATGTGGACATGGAAAGTTTGCATAGGTGAAGACCATGGTAATACCATGCTGTAGATGGGAATCTCACATATTGGAAGGAGGACGAGAGCAGGTAGACCACAGCGAGGAGGGGGACACAGAGGCCTATTAATTGTTGTTGTTGTTGTTGTTGTTGCTGTTGTTACTGTTATTATTTATTAGTCTCAGTCAATCAAACTATACAGACAGCCTTCGTAGCAATTACATAAGGAGTAAACATAAAATACACTGAAGTGATAATAGTCATGAGATAGCGATATGCTCATGTACAGATGACAGTAATATTTCGTACATGAGGTATAAAAGGACAGTGCATTGGTGGAGTTGTCATTTGTACCCAGGTGATCATTATGAAAAGGCTTCTAATGTGATTATGGCTGCACATCGGGGTTTAACAGATGCTGAACGCAGAATGGATAGGTGCAGTTAGATGCATGGGATATTCCATTTTGGAAATCATTAAATTCATAGTGTAAAGAATGAGCTGAGAATACCAACTTTCAGACCCACGGACAACACAGTGACCAACAGCCTTCACTTAATGATCAAAAGTAGTGGCGTTTGTGCAGAGTTGTCAATGCTGACACACAAGGAGCACTGAACGAAGGAACCACAGAAATCAATGTCAGATGTATGACAAACATATCCGTTAAGACAGTGCAATGAAATTTGGGGTTACCGGGCTATGGCAGCAGATGACTGATGCACGTGCCTCTGCTAACAGCACAACATCATCTGCAGCTTCTTTTCAAGGCTTTTGACTGTGTTGGTTGGACCCTAGATGATTGGAAAACCATGGACTTGTCAGCTGAGTCAGTAGGGTTTGAATGAAGTGCAGACCCCATGAAGCCATGGACCCAAGCTGTCAACAAGGAATTATGCAAGCTGATGATGGCTCATAATTGTGTGCACTGTGTTCACACGGAATTGACTGGGTCCCTGTTCCAACTGAACTGATCATTTACTGGAAATGGTTATGTTTCACTACTTGGAGACCATTTGCAGCCATTCACAGACTTCATTTTCCCCAAAAAATACTGAATTCTTATTGATGACAATGCACCATGTCCCCCAGCCATAACTGTTCTTGGTTAGTTTGAAGAACATTCGAGCAAGTGATTTGGCCACTCAGATTACCCAAAATGAATCCCATCCGGCATTTGGTAGACATAATTGAGAGGCCAGTTCATTCACAAAATCCTCCTCCAGCAAAACTTTTTCAATTATGGACGGTTATAGAGGCGTCATGGCTCAGTATTTCTATATAGGACTTCTAGCGGCTTGTTGAGTTTGTGCCTCATTGAGTAGCTGCACTACACCAGGCAAAATGAGGTTGACTAATATTAGAAAGTACTTTATGACTTTTTCACTCAGTGCATAACAATGGCTGAATACTAGGTACACACTAAACTATTACAGTACAGAGATTTGTTCAAACACTGTATTATGTGAACAGCTACAATCATTGAAATTATTTTACATTCATTTTTACATGGTTTGATATTTGAATAGTGTCAGATCATTTATTAATTTTCCAAACAATGTTTATCTGAGACAAATAGGAAGCTAAAATTTTGAAAATTGTGTTATTGTCTCCATGCACTGAAGAAGATACTGAAACAAGGAATGTGACTCCATATTTCCCAATTTCCTTGTATAATTCTTTTGGCTCTCCTACATTTCTTATGTGCAGAAATGGCTGCAGTTGGATGTCTGAAAAGCTTTCTTGGGGCTGCATGGATTGACCTTACCTTTTAGCCTATGGGGATGGCTCATACAAGGTGTAGTCATAACATAATGGGACTTTTTGATTTCTTGGGCTTTATAATCCGATTTTCAGTTTTTTTTTGTTTTTTAAGTTTTATTGGTATATATGTTCCTGATGTGTGTTTGTATTTTCAGCTGTTTAGAATATTTAATTTGTTGTTGACAGACAAGTATTCAAGTATTCAGCAAATTTTTGCTTTTGGGAAAGATGGATCAAAGAATTTGCATTAAATTTTGCTTGAAAAATGGAATAAAGTGCAGTGCTGCATTTGAAATATTGACTGTGCCTTTTTACAGATCTACCATGAGTAAGACAAAAGTTTACAAACGGTGTAAACAATTCAAAGAGGGTCGAAAAGACATTGAGGATGACAACTGCCCTGGATGCCATAGTACATCAATTACAATGTGGAAGAAGTAAAGCAAATGGTTCTAGAAAATCGCCATCAGAGAAGTTGCTAATGATGACGGCATATTCTTTGACTCATGCCAAGCAATTTTTTCAGTTGTTTTTGGCATGAAACATGTAGCAGCAAATTTTATTCTGAAACTGGTGAATTTTGACCAAAAGCAACATCTCACAGCCATTGCTCAGGAATTGGTGAATGAAGTGAATAATGATCCAGAACTTCTAAAAAAGATTATAACAGGTGGCGAAATATGGATATGTTGTGATGTCAAAACAAAAACAGTTCAATCACTTGTGAAGATTCTGCTCACTGTTTTCTTCAATTAAAATGGAATAGTGAATCATGAGTTTCTGCCTTACGGTCATATAGTCAATAAGGAATCCTATCTCAAAGTTGTGCACCATTTGCATGAAGCAAATGCTCTCACTCACACTTCAATGCTTTTTTGTGATTTTTTGCTGAAAAACAAAACCATTGTTCCCTCAGCCACTGTTTTTGCCCAGCATGGCCCCCTGCGACTTCTTTCTATACCTGAGGCTGAAGAGAACCATGAAAGGATGTTATTTCGCCACCATTGATGGGATAAAAACAGGATCACTGAAGGAACTGAACATTATAACAAACATTGAGTTCCAGAACTGCTTCCAAGATTGGAAAAAGAACTGGCATAAGTGTATTATATCTGAGAGAGTTTACTTTGAAGGGGACAAAGTTGATTTTGGTGATGAATAAATAAAGATTCTTCAAGAAAAACAAAAATTTCTGTTACTTTTTGGTTACACCGCATATAACATGTGTATCCAAGGAGAATCCTAATGAAAAATGTAGTATACAATTTTTTATCATTTGATTCATAAAACTGTGGCTTCTTTCAGTGATAGGCTGAGCTTGGGCATAAAATATTCCTCTAATCCATATGTGTAGTAAGCCAGTAGGTGAACCATTCCTCTTGAGAATGTTTCATGATTACAGCGGTGAAATCAGTGTAAGGTAGAGCAACACCTATGAAATGGCATTTTGTAAAACTTTCCTTCAGTAAGGCAGTCATCACTTCATTATGAATGATCCTACCATGAACCTTAATCTGTATTAAACTAACATTTTGTTCTTTAAACATAGCCAAAGTGATAAATAATTTTGAGATTCATGAGAGTGGTAATGAACTAGTGTGTTGTGTACTCAGTAGCTCATTGCCTTTTGAGACATGGAGGTTAATTTGTAGCATGAGGATTTTCTGTATTATCTCATTAAAGACACATTCGTCATTAACAGAGTCATAGTATACGTAACAAAAACAGGTGAACCAAAGAAACTCCTTACTCAGTCAGTAAGGAAGCAAAGTGAAAACCTTCATGTATTCATTGCAAACGTTGTATTCAGTGTGAATGTATTAAAATATACTGATATACTGAACTTTTGACTTACTTTCTTCATTAAGGTTTTTGAGTCCATCATCTGTCATATCTGACATCTGTCTTTCAATGACCGAAACTCGTGGCTGTTTTGAATTGCGAGGTGTGAGTGAGACCATCTTCAGGAAGTATGGTCGGTAAATTCCTTGACCCACATCAGTTGTCTCCGTAGGGAATACTGCAATATATACATACTAAAATTAACACAATACTCAGCACTTCCTGTGTAAATAAGGAGCTTTTAACTGATCTGTAACGTGTTCACTGGTGTACTCATATTGTCTGTTTCAGAAGTTTTACAATTGTTTTTTAGCTGAAAATAAGTGGATGACAAATATATGAATATTTGTGAGGTATCAGAGTGAATGGGACACTGTTTCTATTTATTTTTGTTAAGTGTCATGTACTTCAGTGTATCACCCACTTTACCATTCCACCTCAGTTCTGCTCAACACCTGTATGAAAAGTTTTACTGATGTTTTTGATTATTTAGAACTTGAACCCCAAGTTTATGTAATGAAAGGTATAGCATGTGAGTCATTTTCATATTATTTAAGTAAAAAGATGTAGAAAATTGGGGAAGAAGTTACAAAAGGTGTTACTCAAAAAACTGCCATGGTTCCTGTGATAGTCTTGCGGTACATGAATTGCCTCACTTATGATTTGAAACAAGAGCCAGAAATTTTTTATTTGCAGCTGACATCAGTAATGTTGTTAAGTCACTCAAACAATCACCAACAGAAAAACCTGTAAAATATTCTTTGAAAGGAAAAGTTCAAAAGAGAAAGTAGTTAACATTATAAAGATGCAAATCGGGTGACTAGTACTTGCCTTCAGTAGGTGAAATTCCTGGTTCTCTGGACAGAAATAGTTACAGTAGAATAATACTAATCCTAGGTTTTGAAATATGTATATATGTTCTTTCTTGAGGAAGGAACGATTGGGGGTGGGAGGGACGAGGTGATGCACAACCCAGGTCGAGAGGGAATAAACTCACAGCAGACTGATTAGTATGACAACTGAGGACAGAGTTTTCTGTTCAAATACATTGATACAGAACTTAATGACTAACTCGGGGTTGCATAACATATGGCATGACCTGCATCTTAAAGCTTCTGGAAAGAGTCTACTTGTTCAGTCAAAGCCAGAAGCAGTCAATCTGTTGTGGGGTGGCTCCCTCTGAACCTGAGATCTGAGTCACCTGCCCCATGTCTCACCCCCTTTCACCACCTTTCCAACCTTCTCAACCTGCCCTCTTTCCTTCTGGAGAGAAAACATGATGTTTCAAAGGCTAGGATGAGTATTTCCTTCTTTGTAAACTATGGAAAGTCCAAGTTGAAAGCTAAAATATATAGCAGTCTGGTCCTGTGCCAGTCTGCAATTTAGTGTCTCCACTATATGATGAATAGCAACCTTATCCTTTTCATAATATATTCTGATTTAAGTACTTCTGTTGATAACACTAGGAATTTCATGTACTAGAGGTAAATAATGGCCAGGCATTCTCTATTCTTGTAATTTTAACTATTTTCTCTTTTGAAATTTTCCTTGAATCAATATTTTACTGAGGTCACTCTTGACCGTTATTCATAGGTGTTCTATAGTTATTGCTGTTTCTGGTGATTTATTTTTAATAGTGTAATTGAACAATAATGGGTTTCATTATCTAATTGAAAAGCAATTGATTTTATTATCCATTTATGTGCTATATGTTTGTTTGATTTCTGGGTCAACTACCATTCGCTGCAGTAATTACTGATTCTCTGCACCTCGTCCAGCATTTCAGTAGTGTTCTGGTGTTGCAGCCTTCCTAGAAACAAAGCATCGACTGTGAATTGACACCTCACAGAGCTTCCAACATTATTCTCTAGACCGTTTATAAACATATACTGTAAGAATAATGCTTGAGTTCTATCTGCTTGGAAGTTCTGAATCCAACCATAAATTTGGTCCAGTACTCAGAAATCTCTATCATTAAACATCAGTGTGGAACTGTATCAGATACTTCCACAGTGTCAAGGAACATGGCATTGAGTAGGCAACAAGGGTGCCATTGTTTACAGCACTCCAAATACCATGGACAGAGAGTGAGCTGAGCTCCACAACATCTCGCTTTGAAGACTCTATGTTGATTTGAATAGAGGGGCTTTTTGTTCTTCAAGAAGGTCATAATTTGTGAACATATGACATGTTCTGATATTCTACAGCAGATTCATGTCAACATTGTGGGCTTATAATTATGTGCATCAAACAAACAAGCCTTTTTTAATATGGAAATGATCTGTTCTTATCCCAGTTGACAGGTAACATTCATTACCCCAGCAACCTCAACAAACTGCTGTGAGAAGGACAGCAGGATTGTTTGTATAACTGTGTGGAATATTACAGGTACTTCACCTAGTTCAGATGCCTTTACACCACTAAGCAATTTTAGTCAGTTTTCAATTTTATAATTGTTTTTTCAGTATCTGCTAAAAACTGAATCCAGCATTTCAACATTCTCTGTGTCATTTTCTGCTTCGGCGCCATTGTAGTCACTGGGCAACTGAATAGAAGATTTCAGTCCAGTTACTGATTTTGTGTAAGATCAAAACTTCTTAGGATTTGTGGTCAGACCAATGAGCAAAATTTTATTAATTAAAAAGTCAGTGAGCACTTGTTGCATTGCTCTCTGTTTTCTCATTTTGGGTTTGGGTTTTAGTTGTCAGTAAGCTTTTCACTTAGTCTGAATCATGATGAAACTCTCTCTGATTTTGTACTAACTTTCTAACATCACTGTTGAACTGCAGTTGAACATGATCTATCCATATAATCTTCAGCATTCTTCTGTAGCAGCACATTTCTCTTCTTGTCTAAATGATTTATCGTACATGTTTCACTTCCATACATGGCAAATTCAAGTCTTCCTCTATTACAACAACAAGATTAGGAAACATACCTTTGATTTCCTCCAAGGTTTCTCTGAAGCAGTTTGCCACTATAGCTTTTGAGGCATGTGGTCTGCAAAGAGGTCTGATATCAAAGTTGGATCCACTTTTGATATTTACTTTCATCCACATTGTTTCACATTGGGAAACTTCTAAATCTCACTATACAATATAAATTTCTCTACAGCAAAATGTATGTTGTCACCATTAGGATCTAGCATATCTGCACTCTATATATTCCAACTGAATTTCACTGCTATTCACTTCCGATTTGTTAGCTTTTGATTCCCAATAGAATGTTAGCATTATGACCTTCAGTAAGAGAGGCTGATTCTGGGTACTTGTCATGGGTGCTTTTGCAGTTTACTAATGCCACATTACCATTTTCTGTATTGGATCTGTGAGAATGAACATACTTCTCTGAGAGTAACCCGGGGCATTCCAAGCAGCATGTTTACTGCCACCCATGTCTTCATAAAGTTATGCTTGTCAGATTACAAAGCCATACTAAGACATTAAATGACAGCTGAGTGAAGAAATTTATTGCTGTCATGATAATAGTAGACCTAACGGTGCTTAAATACAAATGCCATTTAATTTTATCTTCCAGATTGTTTAGTCCTTAAACAACTACAATGAATGGTTTCTTACTTGCTTTGTCATGAAAAGATGACTTATTTTTTGCATTGTCCAATTTTTATTTCTTGTAAAAGACATTAGTTTATTGTTTGAATTATGACCAACTGACCACCTTGTCATGCTCTGCCAGAGGTTTTCAATTGGATGCAATATGGAGAGGCATGGGGCCAGCACAACTCTCTCCTGGCCTTTGATGTTTTTCGAGACCTCACAGCCACTACTTCTCATTTAAGTAGTTACTCACTTGACATTATGAAGCTGAGTGCATCCATTCCAGTCCTCCCACCAAGGAAAAATTTCTGGCAGTACCAGGAGTTGAACCCCGGTCCTCTGCATGGCAGCTAGACATGCTGAGCACTGAGCTACAGCAGATATCATGTCCCTTACATTCTCTTAAATATTGCAATATTTCATTTAGCATTACAGTGAATATGTCACATTTGTTAGGTTGTGGTAACATCACATCAAACAGTAAGCACACACTCAGCTTCAAAGCAGGCATTGCAGTACCACTGCATAGCATAAGTGCAGTGCAGATGTCATTATTACGTTGGTATGAATTTTATAGCTTCTATATGAATGAAACACTGCTAATGATTCCATCCTACTGGCAGTGTCCCCCAGGACTCTGTCTTAGGGCCCTTACTTTTTCTTGCGCATATCAGAGGCCTCTCATCAATAACTTTACCAGTTGCCAAGTTTGTTTTATTATAGTAAATTAAGTATACTCTTAGGAAGCTCAACTAATGAAATTTTCATGGACATTAGTAAATGGTTCCTAGCCAATTCTCTGTCACTAAAGTTTGAAGAAAATAGTATATGCAGTTCAGAACTTGTAAGAGATTTCCTGCCAGTGTATGCTTAAAATATAATGACAAGCAGATAGAAGAAGCTGACAGTGTTACATTCTGTGGATCACTTGTTGACAGTTATTTGGGAATATCTTAGCAGAACCAACTGAGGTGCTTATGTTATTAATAATATGATGTAATGTCAGTACTGTGTAGAGTCTGTCCTCAGTACAAACTGATTATTGTAAATAAGTGCTGTAAAGTATTTTTTATTTACTTTTTATTTGATGTTGTGCTGTTATGATAGCCTAAGGGTATTGAACACGTAATATTTGGTGACAAGTTTTATTCCACATCCATAATTTTGCTTTCATTTGAGATCTATGGAAGATAATTAGCATAACAATTCTTATTTTGTAAATATTTATTGTATATTCTTGTTTTATGACATGTTCCACATCCCAGAGAATTCAATTGGAATGGAAAGTACATCATATCTAATCTGAAAAAGCATGTGGCAAACATACTGACATAAACAGCTAACTGCATTTATTTGTGGAAAGTTTAAGCTTTTTTGAGATAATGATATTATTTTTCACTGTACACTATCTGGAAACCTGGGGTAGCCAAACAATTACTAATTTTAACTTTAGTGTCAACTTATATGAGTACCTGAAATAGTCATGCTTTCATATTTTAGCCACTAAGACCTACTAATAAATTATACAAGTATTTTTCAATAAAGAATAATAATAATTTTTTCATGGTCATAACTGCTCACACTGTAATTTAATATTATGATATTCTGTTAGCTTAATGAGCAACAAACACTCCCTTTCAGTTTCATTGTTGGCCCACCTGGTTCCACCTGTAAGAGGCAAGCAACCTGAAACATGTTCCATATCACTTACTGCAACAGTGAAGGTGACATGCAGTCAACAGTATGCAGCTTAGAAATTCTGGTTTTGTCTCAACAAATCTTCAGCTGAGGCCCCTGCAGTATTTCAGGAGGCCTGTGGAGAGTCTGTTCTCCCCTACAGCACAGCCTCAAAATTGTTTAAAGAGGGGAGACAATCAGTTTCAAAGAAGCTGTCCCTGATGCTCCAGTTACTGCTATTACAGAAGAAAGCATCAACATCACTGCTGTTATTGTGAAAGAGGATTGATGAGCAACCTTACAAATATCTTCTGAAATGTGTTTGTGTGCCATGAGTTCCAACACTGTTGATTTGCGAACAAAAAGACATTAATGTGTAGGTCTGCTTGCAGTTGAAGTTGATGTTAGAGAAAGATCAGCAGTTTCTTTCAAAAGTAATCACTGCTGATGAAACTTGGATACATCATTTTCATCCTGTGAGGAAAACAGCAACTTGTGGAAATCTCCTTCATCGCCAACCCCCAAAAAGAAAAAGTGGTTGCTTCTATTGGGAAATTCATGGTCATCTCATTTCTTGATGTTCATGGAATCATTTACAAGCATGGTCTACCTGCACATACATCAATAACTGCACAATACTGCAGGAACAGCCTGAAAACTTTGCAAGTCCATTTCAGGTGCAAAAGACCACATATCTGAGAAACAAGCCAGATCATGCCCCACGATAATGCATGGCCACATATTGCAAATGTTATTACTGAATGTCTTACAAAAATCAATCTGAAGTGCATCACTCAACCTCCTTATAGTCTGGATTTAGTCCTGTGTGGCTTTTTTATATTCTATAAATTGAAGAAACACCTTCATGTGAGGCAGTTTCCATCATCAGACTAGTTGTAAAAGCTGCAGAGGAAGCTCTGAAGGACCTTTCAAAAAATGGTTTCCAGCATGTCTTTGCAGACTGACTGAAATGCTGGGACAAATGCATCACATCTAAAGGAGACTATGTTGAGAAGGATCATGAAAATTATGTGTATGAGTGAAAGAATGTTGTCAAAAAATCATTATGATCCTTCTTTACTGATCAGCCCTTGAACAAAACATCTTACATGGAAATATTGCCATATAAGGTATTATAATATGACTTCGAGGCACCAGATGATGCTCTCAATACTGGCATTGGTTGCGAATAGAGAATTATTTGTCAGTAGCTCTCAGTGGTTGAAAGTTGATCTTTCTAATAGTTGAGAGCAAACATATACATGACTAACATTTCAGCAAAGAGAATGCATGCATTTGGAGTAAAACAGTGATTTATTTTTATCTGTGAAAAATAAGAAGAAGAAAAATAAATAAATAAGAAGAAGCAAGGATAGAAAGAAATCAATTGTAGTTCTTCCATGAACAGATTTTTTAAATAAAAAGTCTAAACCCATGTAATTCATAATTGTGCACTTACCATGTTTTTGACATCTTCTAGGTCTGCATGTGTTTTCAAAAAAATATTTCAGTTTCTTGTTATAAACCATGATGAGGATGTATATGACAATAAGGAGAACCATTATTGCTGACTCTATCCACGTGATTTTATCATCCCAGATGGAAGCTACCAGAGAGAACAGTGCTACTGCATAGATGGTGGTGTCACGTGTGAGAGGCCACTTGTCCAAGGTGATAGTCTGTTAAAGTAAAAGTGCTCTATGTAAAAGTTATTTAAATAAAGTTTATGACTGAAACAAAATCGTAACCACTGTATCAGTTTTCCTGTTATGAGTATCATGTACGTACCATCTAAATAGCCTGTGCTTGTTAGCTCTGATGTGGAATGAGACACACTTCACAGTACTTATTGAAATATGATTACTGTGCATATGTGCTGTATATGCACATTATGCTACTATAAACGGCTATACAGGGTGATGCGAAATTCGTGCACTTGGGCTTCGCAGTGTGACTCCTTACATGCCAGCAATAAAAAAATGTCTGCTACAAAATTTCGTCCGGCAAGTGCATCCGGCAGAAAAAGGACAATAGAGAGTGACAATCTGGCAACACTGTAACCACATGTGTGGTAAATACCTCTGTCAGCACATGTTACTACTGCTGTGCAGTTGGTGCAGTGGATATATTTTTGGATTAAGTCAATGGTTGGATCCTTTTTGAGGCATATGTTTTTTATTTGGGAAATGTAGTCCAGGTGGTACATAATATGGCATCTTAATCCTAAACAGCAATTGTGGTGCATCCTCTAAAAACATTTGCAGTTACATACTACAATCATAGAAATGGAAGATTGCTCAGCTTTGAAAGAAGCCCTTTCCACATCATAGGTGTGAATTTATTTGCACTATTTCATCAACTAGATTGAAACCTGTTTTCTTTGTACCCTTCTCCAATGGTCCCTTGTTCAAGTCCATTACATTTCAGTAGGGCTTTACATTACCAGTAGCACTAGAAAGTGCTTTGCTGTTACTATTTGTATGTGTTATCACCTTGATCTCAGTAATTATGCCTTTCAACATTGAGTCTGGTAACCTCATGCTGTTTAGTATGTATCTCAGTTTATTATTATTATTATTATTTTCTTGACAGGATTGTAAAAACTTCACATCTATTACAGTTAAGGAAGTGGTGTAATTTGAATCCAAACATGTCAGGTTAAATCATGCAGAACAATATCTGTCAGAGGGGTAATGCGCATTAAGTGGAGCTGTGTGCAGGACTGATGGTGTATTTGTACTGTGTGTGCTGTCCATCAGAGAGTAACATGCTTGTGACAGGCTACAATGTACCATGTGTACATCGAATTTTCTCATTGTAAACCTCTAAACCGGTGTGGCAGACATATGGCATACACAAACAATGAATATGGGGATATGCTTCTGGTCCTTGGTGCATCTGATAACTGGGCTGGTGTTGCTCATGAATATGCAACTAGATATACTTGTGGACTCCAACCAAATAAAAATGTGTTTTGTCGTCTGGAGCTGCGCCTCTTGGAATCAGTTTCTCTTCTTCCACCATCACAGGACAGATGTCATTCGTGGACTTTCTGTACTCCAGCTAAAGAGGAAGCTATTCTGGAGGCCATACACCAAGAACCTCAGTGAAGTACATGTAGCACAGCAAGGCTGGTGTGTGTCTCGCAATGCACGGTTGTTAACGTGCTGCACGAGCATGGGCTGCACCCCTATCATTATGCTTTCGTGCAAAACCTGCATCCTGCAGATCACCATCACCATATTGCAATCCTGTGAATTGTTCCAACAACAACAGGAACCCAATGATGACTTCGTGAGCACTGTAATATGGTTGCATGAAGCAGCATTCACTCGTGATGGTATCTTCAATATGCACAATGCCCACCATTGGTGTGAGGTTAACCTGCATGTCACCTGCGACTGGGGTTATCAAGTTTGCTTTGATATCAGTGTCTGGGCTGGAATATTGGGTGACATGTTATGGGCCCCTTCATGTTGTCTGACCGGTTGACAGCATGAAGCTATCATGCATTCCTCTCAAAGTATCTGCCTGACGTGCTGGAAGATGTTCCACTACATGTTCGGTAGAGGATATGTTTCCAACATGATGGTGCACCTCCATAATCTGGAACTGATGTGTGACAGTATTTGGACAGAACATTTCCAGGGAAATGGCTCTGATGTGGAGATCCAGTTGTAGGGCCACCGTATTCACCTGACCTAAATCCCCTGGATTTCCTCCTTTGGGGTCACTTGAAGGAGTACATGTACTCTACTTGACCAATGAATGTGGAAGACTTGGTAGCATGTCTTCATGCTACTCTTGTTACTGTGGAAGCAGCTTTGCTGCAAAGGCTCCAAAGCTGTATGATCTGGTGCGTTGCGCAGTGTTTGGATATGCAGGGAGGTCAATTTGAGCATCTGTTGTTCTGAGGACAATGTATTCTGTTGTGAAGGTAATGTGGTCATTAATATGTACATTATTATTGTCACTGGTTGCTAATGTGCGACATCTGAGCACTCATATTACATGTAGTATACATGACAAGTATATGTGTTGCTGTACTGTGCTGTCATCTTTAGCATCTCAAAATTCGTATTGTTTTTGTAGTTATTCTGTCCTATGGCACGTCATTTGTTTCAACTGTCTATTTCTTATTTGCCACCAAGCGAGGTGTTGCAGTGGTGAGCACAATGGACTTGCATTTGGGAGGACTATGGTTCAATCCCACATTTGGGTTTTCCATTATTTCTCTAAATCGTTTCAGGCAATTAATATGTACATTATTATTGTCACTGGTTGCTAATTGCGACATCTGAGCACTCATATTACGTGTAGTATACATGACAAGAATATGTGTTGCTGTACTGTGCTGTCATCTTTAGCATCTCAAAATTCGTATTGTTTTTGTAGTTATTCTGTCCTATGGCACGTCATTTGTTTCAACTGTCTATTTCTTATTTGCCACCAAGCGAGGTGTTGCAGTGGTGAGCACAATGGACTTGCATTTGGGAGGACTATGGTTCAATCCCACATTTGGGTTTTCCATTATTTCTCTAAATCGCTTCAGGCAAATGCCGGGATGATTCCTTTGAAAGGGCATGTCCGACTTCCTTCCCCATCCTTCCCTAATCCAATGAGACTGATGACCTTACCGTTTTGTCTCCTCCCTCCAAATCAACCCAACCCCAACTCTTATTTGTCTAACCATATATTTGTTATGTTCACTGATACAAAATGTTGTAAATTTAGTACACATGTGACCTAAGAAATGGTGTATATTACAGTATGAAATGTCAGAATGGAATTATCAAAACAAAAAAAAAAGTGCCTCAACCAAGGATTTAACCTTTGACCTCCTGCATGCTAACCCAAAACTCTACCAACTGCCTGTACAGCTTGAGTAACATGTGCTGACAGAGGTAGTTACCATATGTGTGGCTACAGTGTTTGCCAGATTGCCACTCTAACATCCTTTTTCTGCCAGATGTACCGCTGGACATGATTTTCACTTCACCCTGTGTACATACTAATGTAGTGTAACCCAAAATGTGTAATGTTGAATGACATTTAAAACAAAGTTTACAGTATTATGGCACAAGATTAATAACATCACTTGGGCAATGTTAATAATTGTGAAACAAAGTACATTATACAAAATTACCAACTTCATTATACTCACTGTCCCTTTGTCCTTGTGGGTGGTATGTTAATGTACTGATTTTGAACATCGAGGCACTTAAAATGCTATTATTAGTGAATAACACAACATTTATAACCAAAACAGACAGAATAATATCTTCAAGAACAAATAAACTCTTCCACAAACCAAGACAATGTCTAGTCCCACTTAAACTACATAATTATAAAATTTCCTGGGCAAACCAAAACTGTGTGCAGGAGGGAGACTCGAACTTGGGACCTTTGCCTTTCACAGGCAAGTGTTCTGCAAACTGAGCTACCAAAGCATGCCCCATGACCCACCCTCACATCTTTACTTCTGCCAATACCTCATATCCTGCCTTCCAAACTTATAAAAGCTCTCCTACAAAACTTACATGACTAGCACTACTAGAAGATAGGATATTGCAGAGAATGTAACAATATTACGGAGAGGGAAGTTGCCACTAACCATATAATGGAGATGATGAGTTGCAGACAGGCACAACAAAAAAGATTTTCTTGCAAAAAGCTTTCGGCCAATGGCCTTTTTCAAAAATAGATACGCATA
This sequence comes from Schistocerca gregaria, assembly GCF_023897955.1. Taxonomy (NCBI): domain Eukaryota; kingdom Metazoa; phylum Arthropoda; class Insecta; order Orthoptera; family Acrididae; genus Schistocerca; species Schistocerca gregaria. The sequence continues at coordinate 861,472,234 of NC_064922.1, forward strand.
CAAACACACACACACTCAGACAAACGCAACTCACACACATTACTGCTGTCTCAGGCAACAGAAACCACACTGTGAGCAGCAGCACCAGTGCATGATGGGAGTGGCGACTGGGTGGGGGAAATGAGGAGGCTGGTGTGGGGAGCGGAGGGATAGCATGGTGGGGGACACCTTACAGTGAAGTGCTGCAGGTTAGGTGGCACGTGGGAGAGGTGGGGAGGGTGAGAGGAAGTAGTGGAGAAGGAGAGACATAAATAAATAAATAAAATATATATAAATAAAAAATAAAGGCTGTGTAGTGCTGGAATGGGAGCAGGGAAGGGGCTGGATGGGTGAGGACAGCGACTAACGAAGATTGAGGCCAGGAGAGTTGTGGGAACCTAGGTTGTATTGCAGGGAAATTTCCCACCTGCACAATTCAGAAAAGCTGTTGTTCGTGGGAAGGATCCATATGGAACAGGCTGTGAAGCAGTAATTGAGATGAGGGGTATCATGTTTGGCAGTGTGTTCAGCAACAGAGTGATCCACTTGGTTTTTGGCCACAGTTTGTCAGTGGCCATTCATGCGGTGACAGACAGCTTGTTGGTTGTCATGCCTACATAGAATGAATCACACTGGTTGCAGCTTAGCTTGTAGACCACATGACTGGGTTCACAGGTAGCCCTGTCTTTGATGGGATAGGTGATGTTAGTGACTGAACTGGAGTAGGTGGTCATAGGAGGATGTACAAGTTAAGCTGCAACGACTGTGTTGCATGTATTCTATGTAGGCATGACAACCAACAAGCTGTGTGTCTGCATAAATGGCCACTGACAAACTGTGATCAAGAAACAAGTGGATCATCCTGTTGCTGAACACATTACCAAATGTGATATCCTTCATTTCAATGACTGCTTCACAGCCTGTGCCATTTGGATCCTTCCCACCAACACCAGCTTTTCTGAATTGCGCAGGTGGAAACTTTCCCTGCAATACATCCTACGTGCCTGAAACCGTCCTGGCCTCAACCTTCGTTAGTCGCTGTCCTCACCTATCCAGCCCCTTCCCTGCTCCCATTCCAGCAACACAGCCATCATTCCACCACCACACCCAGTCTTTATTTTTTATTTTAATTTATTTATTTATATATTTTTATTTATTTCTCTCTATTTCTCTCCTTTTCTGCTACTTCCTACCGCTCCCCATCTCTGCCTTGTCCGCCATTCAACCTGCAGTACTTCACTGTCTGCCGTCTCCACTGTGCTATCCCCCCTCCTCCCTGCCCCAGCCTCCTACTTTCCCTGATACAGTCAACACTCCCATTATGCACTGGTTCTGCTACTTGCAGTGTGGTTTCAGTTGCCTGAGACTGCAGTCGCCTGTGTAAGTTGCATTTGCGTGCATATATATATGTGTGTGTGTGTGTGTGTGTGTGTGTGTGTGTGTGTGTGTGTGTGTGTGTGTCTGTGTGTCTGTGTCTGTTGCGTTGCTGACAAAGGCCATCTGCTGAAATCTTTAAGCATGAAAATCTTTTTATTGTGCCTATCTGCAACTCAGCATCTCCACTATATGGTGGGTGGCAACTTTCCTTCTCATAATATTGTTACATTCCATTTCGGATTTTCCATTTTTGGATATTGCAGAGATGTAGCTTAGGCACAGCCTGGAGGATGTTTCCAAAATTAAATTTTCATTAGTGTATGCTGATACGAAACTTCCTGGCAGATTAAAACTGTGTGCCAGGCTGAGACTCAAAATTGGAACCTTTGGCTTTCATGGGCAAGTGTGCTACCAACTGAGCTAGTCTTGTAAGTTTTGTAGGAGAGTTTTTGTGAAGTTAGGAAGATAGGACAGGAGGTAGATGTGGAAGTAAGCTGTGAGGATGGGTCCTGAGTCATGTTTTGGTAGTTCAGTTAATGGAGCATTTGCCTACAAAAGGCAAAGGTTCCAAGTTTGAGTCATGGTCTGGCACACAGTTTTGCTCTGCCAGGAAGTTTCATAATGTAGAGCTTTCCACTGCAGAGTGAAAATTTCATTCTGGATACATAATTATGAATAACAATAAAACATTAACACCACATTTTTACACCACAAAAAATATAAACGCCCATTATCCAAGTGTCATGATTAATAATTAGTATGAAATTAATAGTAAAGAGACATAATTCTTGGTACTATGAAAACAGAGTAATATGAAGTAAGATATGCATGTGGCATATGTTGATTTGAAGATGAGAGAGGGTTGTTAGGCATTAAGGATCCTGAAAAACTGCACAAATCCACAGGAATTGTAAGTGAATATTATGTATGTTCTTGTTCATACTTAATATATGGAATAATTTTCTTGGGTAACTCTCCTGCAGCACAGAGTAGTTCCAGAATACAAAACAGAGCTATCAAAATCATTACTGTGAAGAGAGTTGGAGATTAATGCAGGTCTTTGTTTAAAAAATTAAATATTCCACATTTGCTCTATACATGCACATCTTAGAAACATTACTATTTATCAAGAAATTATTAAGAAAAACATGAAAAAAACTCAGGCATCCTCAACTGCTGTAGAAGACAGTAAAATAACCTGCATGTTATGCCTACAAACAAGAGAAGATATTAAAAGGGAACCTATCACATGGTTATAAGTCTGTACAATAATCTTCCAAGTACTACAAAACCTTATCAATGCCACAAGAGCATATTTTGATAACAAGTAGTACTGTATTGTATTGAACTGGGGACCTAGAAACAACAGAGAGGCTTCCTTCCCACCATAGTTCTCAGTGGTACACAATCCCACAACAGGCTGCAGCAGTCTACTCACTGTACCATTGCCCCACACTGAACCCAGGGTTATTGTGCAGTTCAGCACCCAGTGGACCCCCCTCCCCCAGGAACATCTCACACCAGACAAGTGTAACCCCAATGTTTGCGTGTTGCGTGGTAGAGTAATTATGGAATCGGGTACGTGGAGACAGAGTTTGTGCAGCAACAGTCAACACAGTGTAACTGAGGCGAAATAAGGAAAGCCAGCCCGCATTTCCTGCCCAGATGGAAAACCACATTAAAAACGATCCACAGACTGGCTGGCACACCAGACCTGACAATGATCTGCTGGTCAGGTTTGTGCCCGGTACTGACACGCCTTCCTGCCCGGAAACCAGTGTGTTAGACTGCACAGCTAAGCTGGGTGGGCTAACAAGTAGTAGTAATAGATGCTTTAATTTCATGGTTCATAAATTAATTGTGAAATTCATGAAAGTTTTGTGACTGTGTACATGACTCTCTTACATTCTTACCTTTAAAACTTAACAGCAAATCTAAATATAAAATTAGGTATAAGGTGTCTGATATCAAAAGTATGGCATACTGAGTACTCTATGTGATCCAGGCAGGGGATGTATAAAACATTAACTGAATTCTTTGCTGGTACTTGACAGAACAGTCAACAGTATTTAAGAGGAAACACTTTCATGGTTTTCTCCAAATACAAATTTCCAGAACATCATGGAAGTGTTTCCCTTTAAATAAAAAAAGTCATTTTTATCTTGGAATGCAAGGGCAGTCTATACGTTTTTTAAAAAGTCTTTTTTCATAGTATGCCAACTGCAATGATACCACAAAACATCACTATGGGGAATGAATAGTTGGCACACAACATTACTGTCAATCCCTATGGTGCCACTACCCAGATGGCACTTATTGTCATGTGTGCCCTCCGAAAGGACCATGCAAGAGTTCACCATATTAGCTGGCTCATGGCCAGAGTCAACCAGGTTGTAATGTTATCATCTGTGGGGTGCACAGTGAGTGTGTAACCAGTTTGGCTTAGGTGTTACTACAGTGGAATTTGTCTTAGGTGGAAGACTGGTAATCCATGGACCGGAGTTATAGGCTAAAGTTAGCTTGTACTGTCTCCAAGGAGCGTTCTGTATAGATCACTTGTTGATAATAAGCTGGGGCAAGTGCCTACTAGTTTTGCGTGTCACTCACATTTACAAAAGTGACGCATGTTATTTGAATCTTGAACATTTTTGTAATCAGGCAGGAGAGTGGATTTCTTCAACCATGGAACACTTGAAAGTACTAATGCAGACTGCACAGAGTTATCAGGAGCTAATGACAGCTATGTTACAGGCAGTGCAAGTGTTACTGAATGTAGCAGAAATGACTTGCACCATTGTAACACCCGTGTTTACAATTTTTCCATCATTCGATAAGCAACGTGAAGAGTGTGGGATCCTTACTGTCAAAAACAGCAGTTGCATTTCAGGGCTTGTGAAATTTCCAGCTCGGAAATGCAAATGGCCGTGTAACTTCATAGGCTTCCATTGCCATTATCAGTTTCAATAAACCCATTTTCAATATGGGAGGGTGTCAGTATGAAATGCTGAAACAACTACAGTGTCGATGTTTTGTCTGACTTTGCAATGGTCCTATTCAGGGCTATTAACTGCTGGATTCCGGTGATGGTTTTCCTCTATTTACTGACTTATTTTGGTTGTCAGTTGGCTACCGATGTCACATTTTGGGATGCTACTGGACATTTGGAAGTAAAGAGTGCTACAAAGGGGTAACTGTATGGCAGAATATTCTGGCATGTGGCTGGGAAACAGAGAATTGGCAGCTTGTAACTGAGGGTAGTGTTTTCCTGCAGCAAAACATTGTTGTACCATGGCACTTCCCTTGTGGACGCTTGTTTATACTATTGAATAAGGGTCACACGGAGCTGCTGCTGCGATCGCTGACAGCCAGGCCATCGTCAGCTCATGGAGCCATCTGCTGTTAGAGCATTCATTTATTTCAGTGGCCCCTCTTAATTTTTACTGGTGCATCCATGGCTACCAAGCAACCACGTGAGGTGTCAGTGACCGTGTAGGCAAGGAGCTGCATTACAGAGGGATTAAACCAATATATTACAGAGTGGCAGTGAGATCCAGTACCTGTTGGGGCTCACTAAAGATTCTGTAGATGCTCTACACACTGTAGGCATCCACATACCTCAAAGTGAATGCAGTGAAGTCTATGTTGGTGAAACCTGGAGACCAATTAGCACTCACATGTCACAGCCCGATGTATGACTATGTACATCTGTGGCAACACAGTTAGGCGGGACTGTGGCCAATCTATTAATTTTTGAAAGCCTCATGTGCTTGCTTGGTGGGCACAGATGCAGCACTAAAAGTTAAAAGAGGCTATTGAAGTAACTCAACACTCTAATAGTATGAACAGAGTAGATGGCTGCACAAGTTACCAGTGGCCTGGCTGTCAGCCACCCCAGTCCATCGGCCCATGTGTATTCACCCAGCAGCAGTTCCACATGACCCAGGTTCAACAGTATAAACAAGTGGCCACAACAGAACTGCCATGCTGCATCAACATTTTGCTGCAGGAAAACATCGCCCTTGGGTACAAATTTCCAATTCACTATTGCCTACCTATCACCTGCCAGAGTATTCTACTGTATAGTCAGCCTCCAAAGCAATTTTTACTTTGCACTGTTCAGTAGCACCCCAAAACATGACATCAGTAGCCAAATGACAATGGAAATAACACATTATATTGTGGAAGACCATCAGTAGACTCCAGCAGTTAATTGCCCCGAAACGGACTGCTGCTAAGCCAGTCAAAGCATTGACATTATAGATGTTTCATTGTTGCATAATGAAGCAGCCTAATATCCAAAATTATTTTATTCAAATAATATGCCATTTTCTTGTCAGTAAATTCGAAACTGTATCACCTAATACAGAAATCAGAGCCATTAATGAATCTGGTGGAAATTGAGTTGTCGGTAACATTTCCTTTATTACTGGAACATTTTCAACAAAAAACATGTCATAGCAACCAGGTTAGAAACTCAGTAGGGCAAAAAGGACCCCAGTCAGTCTTCTTAGACTTGGGCATTAATCTAAGTAGGAACTAAGTAGCAATTGTAGTGTCACCTGTTTGTGCAGGCAGAACTACACAGACTCTTTAATCAAGTATGTTATAGTGCAGCTAACCTGACTCTACAATGAAAAACCACATATCAAGGAAAGTAATATGAACAGCTGGCCCAGGAACTGCAGGTACAGCTCAAAATATGTTTATGATAGAAGTAGATGTTGCTTAAGTCGGCTCTCCAGCACCAGCTATGTGGACTGTTATGCCACTTCTGGTGGGGTCCTCACCTGCTGCACAGTCCAGGTGACTTCATAGACAACAGTGCCAGCAGCAACAGTCCTCAGCAGCAGCAGCACACAGAGCATGCCCCACACTTACAGGAGGTATGTTTTAGTAGTTCTGATGCAGATATGTGACCTGCACATGTACCGAGCGAATGATAAATCTACAGAAGTGCAGATTTCTCAGAATGCAATACAGCAAATATACTTAGATGTTTTCATAAACAAACATGCTGTGAAACTACTTGTTTTAGTAGTTCTACTACAAAGACATGACCTACGCATGTACCAAGTGGGTGATAAATCTATGGAAGTGCAGACTTGTCAGGATGCAATACAGCAAATGTACTTAGATTTTTTCATAAACAAACACTTCAGGAAATTATTTGGAGACTGGTGGCTCATGTGTCCTTGCTGTAACTTTGCAGAGAGCCGAGATGAATCTTTGAGCCTATGGACATCGTAATGTGCCACTGTAAGGAAAGTTTTCAATTCCACTTACTTACAGAGAGGTCACACTTCTAGTAAATTTCCTTGTGGTAACTGACCTCAAACTGCAAAACATCTGTGAAATAGACTCTTTCTACATTTATGGTTTATGAAACAGTGCACAGCTTGCAGTCCAAAGGGCCTTGTGCAGCTTGAATGACTTTCCACAAAAGACATGCTCAAATATCCTCACCTGTATTAGGGAAGTCAACTGATTTCGAAGCTCACATCACTCTTGAAGCAATGGCTGCCTCACGTTCCTTCACAGATCGTCCAGTGCAACAGGCCCTAATGGAAACTCTCAAAACAGGGGAGGGGGGAATGCAATGATTCCACCCAGCATCACTGCGGAAACCAAATAGTTGGCACAGCATTACTGATGACTGCTGTGATGCAGCATTACTGATGACTGCTGTGATGCTGCTAGCCGCAGGGCACCAGTACTCAGGAGCACCTTCCAACAGGACTACACCAGAATTCAGAGTACGAGCTGGGCCAGGGCTGGACTAGGTCATCATCTGATGTAATCTGTGGAGTGCACTGTGAATGTGCTACAGGTTTCGTGTAGGCAGTGATAGGGTGTGGATTGGACTTTGCTTTGTAAGTCGAACTAAAGTAAGCCCGCACTCTCTCTGTAGAGCTTTCTATCTCTCGTTGTTAATAAAAGGGGTCAAGTCCCTGCAAGTAATTGATGAGTAAAGTGCCTTTTACAAAATGTACACTATACAGCACTATGATGAAAGTGTGATTCCTATAATGGCTTCAGACTGATGTGAAAGCTGTAGAACAAACACCAGCACCAACTTCTGAGGCCCAGTTCAAAACAAATACCTGTTCAGCATTCCAGATTTAGGTTTTCCCTATATAACTCAAGGTGAATCTAGGACGATTCCTTTGAAAGGTTACAACTGATTGCTTTGCTTGTCCTTCCATAATATAGGTCTGTGCTCATCTCCAATTATCTCATTAAACCCTAATTTTCTCTCTTCATTTTGAGTCACATCTCACACTACACAACAAAAAGGCACTGTTGTCTGTGAGTGAAGGCACAGACGCAATCTAAAGATGTAAGAGCATTTACAGTAGCTTATATTCATTTGTGGATTCAAACAACCATGATTAACTGACTGTGTGTTGCACTAATACCTAGCAAGCCTTAATTCTGTTTCACTTCTACCGTGAAAATCAAAGGTTGTCATTTTTTAGGCATTTATATTTGAATGTAATGAGAAATAAGTATATGATTTTTTGCTTGTAAAAGATGTTGTTTTATCATTTAACATTATCTGTAAGTTCCTTATTCTCTGTTGGTTTTCTGTACAGGAAGTTCAAGGTTTTAGAATGACATGAGCTGAACATTTATAACTCTAATAAAATGTTATGTGTTGATGGCTAATCCTGGGTTGAAAGCAAATAATGGAATGAGTGGTGGTAATGATTCACCATGTAGTTGAGTTATTGTGTGGTTGATTGGCACACGATTTGACTGAAAACATTGCTTAATTTTTGGATGACAAAATTTTTTAGAACTAATGCAGAAAAAAACATACATACATAAATATGTGGCAACATTATCCTGGTCGACTATGTGAATTTAGAGTGACATGGTTAAGAGGTCAGAGAGAGGAGCACATTAGGTTATTTATTGATAAATTAAAGAATGCAAGCTGGGACTCTGTATGAGGGTGTCAAACAAGGAAAACTGGAGCTGAAAATGATTTTGATGACATTTTTTTTTAAATATAGAGGCTTATGGTGTTCATGTTCCCCAATAATAAAAATTAGCTCCTCAAATAAAAGTAAAAATACAAAAATTACCTTGTATACAAAAGAACTGGCAGATATTAGAGAAAACATGCTCATATGGTATTGAATATATGAAAGTGAGGATAATTGAGGCACAAGTAAAAAGTATTACAAAGCTAGGTTCATACTAGATAAAAAAGCAGCACACAAAAGGTGCATAGAAAGTGCTCCAAATAATTGTAAGGTAGCACGGCAAGTTACCAGATAAAATAATCTTCCAGTCTGGTATGCGAAACTCTGCTTGATCCAGTAGAATTGAATGACTAGCATTCAGGGAACTTTGAGACAAAATTAAGGCCACAGACACACATGCAAGGGATCTGCATGGTCCCCAGATGTCTGAAAGGTCTTTGTTTCATTGGAATAAATTCACAACTGATGACATTCTTAAAACTGTTTCCAGATTATCTAATTCCAAAAGCATGGACTGCTACTGGATGTCTAATTTATGTTGTTAAACAGTTCACTTCATAAGAAATTCAATGAGTTTTATTTTTAATAAATGTTAAGAGTATGGTGGTTTCCAGATTCTCTCAAAATCTCAAAAGTTATTCTCATATTCAGAAAGAGTGATAAACATCTACCCTGGAACTACCAACCAGTTTCTATTGTACCAAGAGTCTCAAAAATATTCGAATCACTCATGCACATTCAATTAAGCAATTGTTTTGAAAAGCATGAACTCCTTAGCAACAGTCAATACAGATTTTGGCCAGGTAAAAATACTACTGCAGCTGTTCTGGAACTTGTTGATCAGACTTTGACGGCTTTTAAGAATAAGAAGATTATGTCACTTGTATTAAAAAACTAAACTCCTCCCGAATAAGTCATGAAGGCCCAACAGAACCGACCAGCCGCCGTGTCATCACTTGTATTATGTGATCTAATTGAAGTGTTTGACTGCATTTCTTTTAAAATATTGCTAAAAAAATTAAAGTATTACGGTCTACAAAAATCTACATTAGTAGCAATTTCTTCCTACCTGAACAATGGAAGGTAAAATGTATCAATTATAAGTACATACTCCCCCTTAGTAGAAATTGGTACAGGTGTTCCACAGGGCTCTGTCCTTCACCCCATCTTTTTTATTTTGGCTGTCAATGACCTACCCTATTGTGTATCACAGTCAATTATCTGCTATGCTGATGATGAAACTTATTTTGCATCATAACATACCAACTCTTGATAAGATTATGCAGGAAATTCTCGACTTTGCATTGAATTGGTTTTGCACCCAATAAGCTTGTTTGTAATCCAGACAAAATCCTAAAGCTTATGTTAGTACTGTCTAAAAATGTAGGTAATAAATGTCTCAAACTCTTAGGAATACATATTGTTGCCAAATCTGAATGGGAAGAACATATCAATCAAGTCTGTAAAAAGATTTCACGAGTGTCCTACCTCATGGAAACTGAGAGATATGGTCAGCAAATACTACTTATGATACTACTTATGATACTTACTTACGATACTTACAAATCTACTTATGATATAGTTCACACTCTTTCTATCACATGTATCATGAAAATCGTATTGTCTTGTGGTTGCTTCTCGCTTCCCGAATACGGAGTCACAGATTCAATTCCCAAGGAGGATCAGGGATTTTCACCTGCCTTGAGATGACTGGGTGTTTGTGTTGTCCTCATCATTTCATCATCATTAATGAAAGTGGCAAGATTGGACTGAGCAGAAGTTGGGAATTTGTACAGGCACTGGTAACCATGCAGTTGAGTGCCCCACAAACCAAACATCATCAACATGTATCATGTGGCCTACTCATATGGGGACATTCTGGTCATATCTGGAACTTTTAAAAGTTCAGGAAAAAACTGCCCTTGGATTATGCAAGGCTGGTCTTAAAGAGCGTTGCTACCCTCACATTACCAGGCTTGGCAAACTAAGAGTGGTGAATCTGTATATCTATGAGTCTGCACTCCTTGTCAAGAACAACATTAAAGAATGCGTTATCACAGAAATAATTCACAAACATGACACTAGAAATAAGACAAGCATTGACGCCCTAAGGCACAGGCTAGCAATAACAGAAAACTCCCACAAGTGAATGTCCTAATTTTAACAAGTTTTTTCTCACTGCTCGATCATTGCCATTTAAAAAATTAAAATTCAAATTTTATAACTGGCTATCAAAAAATTAAGTGTTGCAGTATAAAAGTGTTCTACAATATGGACAATGTTGATACTAATATTTAAGATTATAGTTGACTATAAGATACTTGATTTATACATGTAATATGAATATTAATTTCCACACTTTGATTGAAAATGTAATTTTATATCACTGGAAAAGCCTATTCTATTATATGTGGTCAACAGCAATAAATAATCTGAATCTGAACATTGTACAGGTTCCGTAACTCAGGTGAGGGGTCATATCAGGTGGAGTTAGTGAGAGGGGAAAGGAGTCGAGGTGGGGAGCGGGAGGGAAGAGTGGCAGTGAAGGTGTCTTACCAGCTGGGAAGTAGAAGCATCAGTGGAATATGATAGGAAAATGGCACCTTTGAGTTCACCCTGGTGCAGGCAATGGGAGCTCAATGTAGCACACAATGAAGTGAGGAAATGGATTGGGAGTGGGACGCAGAACAGAGGAAGGAATAGACTGCAGAGAGGAGAGGATGTGAGTGTAGAACGAGTGAACAGGGATGAAGGCTGGTGTGAGACAGGGGATAGGTACAGATTGAGGCCAAGACAACTGTCGAATTCTGTCTGAGGGGAAGTTATACAAACAAATACAAATCTGTGGCTCGGATGTATGCACTAGAGTGGCACACTCATATGCCAACCAGTTTATGGCCTATCTCGAGGAAATCTTCCTAGCCATTTGAGATTCTAAATCAGTCAAGTACAGGTTCACTGGTTATATTTTCATAATCAGGGCTGAAGTCCAAGAAACTCTTTATCTTTCTTCCACAGCCTCAACATCTGCTCTCCCATTCTCGTTAAGTGATCTTCCTCAGGCGAGAGTGCCACCTTCCTGGAAATTCATCCACCTCTCTGATGGCTCCACAGAAACCTCTGTACATACCAGGCACTTTGGATGACTCATGTAACTTATCCTTTGTACCCACTCAGCACAGTCCTGTCACAGGTTTCGTGTATGTCCTTTGCAGCCACCCAACACAGTCCTGTCACAGGGATAATGTATCTGTCAGGGATGTGGACAACTGTGAAAGGAGTCATGTCATACATAAACTCCAATATAACTTCTCCACAACCTTTCATGTGGGCAAAACCATCAACCAGCTGTCAATTTGAAAGAGTGGTCATTACCAGACTGTTTCTGAGAGCAATGTTGAATACCCAATGAGACAATATGCTCCTGAGTGCAACACACTCAGCATCTATGTTGTTTCACAATCTATGCCATTTGTATCATCTCCCATAATACATTTCATATGTGGAATGGTCCTTACAATACATTATTTGATTTTGCGACCTCGTGGCCTCAATCTCCATGAACCTGAGCCTCACACTCACTTCCAATCCTTCTCCCACATCTTCCACTTAACTCAGTCTTTCACATGCCCTCTTGTAGTCTCTCTCTTCTTCTGTCCCATCACCTCCCAATTCACTACTCCTGTTCATTGTGTATCACATGCAACCCCCTCCCCACCCCCCTCTTCTGGGTGCAACAGAATGGGCTCACCAGAGCAAAGTTGCAAAGATGGCGGCGAGTGAGTGACTTGCGTTAGCTGGGCTCACAAGTTTACGTGAAATCTGGAGGTGTTTTAAGCAGTTTGGCTGGTCTACATATACTAAAGCCGTATATCTACTGCCGAGTGTCGTATTTTACATCACATACTGAGCACCAATTACACGGAATCGCACTTAAAATGGAAAATCGCCTTACAACGCGCAGTGCAGCCAACGGCCAGGCTGGAGACAGCACAGCCGTGGAGTCTACACTGGGAGTTGCGGCCGCTTCGCCCAGCATTGCTGACATCGCCACACTCGTGAAGGCTGAGGTGAGTGCCGTGCTGCAGGCTAAGGAGACGCTCGGGCTCGTTGTTCAAACCATCACTGATGCTGTCACTGCAGCAGTGATGGACAAAATACAGAAAACTCTGGAGGTGAATTCGAGCGAGATCCGTGCACTGGACACATCGTTAAAAGCAAGTGAGGAGAAAGCACGACTGCTCGAACAGAAATTGATCGAGAAGATACACGAGCTCGAACAATATCAGAGACACAATAATCTCAGACTATTCGGCGTTCCAGAGAGCAGCAGAGAGAGCACAGATGAACTTGTGATAAACCTTGTCCAAGAAAAGCTAGGCGTGCAGGTGACTCTGAGTGACATTGACAGAAGTCATAGAGTGGGTCGTAAGTCGCCAGGATCTACAAAACCAAGACCTATAATAGTGAAGTTTATGTCGTATAGGAAAAGATCTGAAATCTTCAGAGCAAAGAAGAATCTCGTGAAGTCAGGTCTGACAGTACACGAGGATCTGACCTCTGAAAGACTAAAGATTTTGAAGAGCACGATTTCGAAATTTGGGCTACAGAACGTATGGACAAATGATGGTAGGATAATGGTTAAGACCGAAAACGGAAAGAAAACAATTTGCAGTGTTAATGAACTTGAAAGCCTGTGCGTTAGAAGCTAAATCATGTCTAATCTTGCTGCCACTAACCTGTATGTTTTTACTGTTTACACTGTCAAGTATATCATAACTAATGTATTTTCAAATTATTCGTTTCTCCACATAACTATTTTTCTTTTATCTCTAATTATTTTTTCTCGTGTAATTTTTGTTATTATTTGTACTATCAACTTTTCGTTTCTCCACATAACTATTTTCATCTTTAATTGTTTTTCTCATGGAATTTTGTTAATTATTACATAAGGTAGCCTCACTTCCATGCTTAATTAGCAACCCACCATCATACTTTATTTGTAATCCTCATAAGTGAAATTAATATCAAACTCTGTCGTAACGTGCAGATTACTCCCGTTGTGTTTGGCGAAATTCTTTCCCCTGCCAGCCCACGGTTGCTTCCAGAACCATTGCAGACCTTGCTGACCTTGGCTGCAGATCCCGTTGCCTCCCCGGAGACCTATACCCTCACCTTCCCGACCGCTTTCACTGCACAGAACTGGGAGGACACTCCCTCACCCCCCTCCTTCACATGCCTTCCGCATTCCTCATGCCAGTTTCTCTTGTCACCGCCAACCACGACCCGCAAACATCGGTCGGCAGCCTCATCGGGCAATCAACACCCGAACGCACCAAGTTGCATATTGCACATGCAAATGTCCAGTCTCTGCCAGCTCACTTCGACGAGTTCAAATATATATTTCAAACTGCTGATATACACGTAACACTTTTGTCAGAGACTTGGCTCAAACCAAGTATTCCTACAACTTCCGTAAACCTAGATGGCTATATCTTTCTCAGGCACGACAGATGCAACAGACGAGGGAGCGGAGTAGGGGCGTACATACGCTCTGATTTGTCACCTACAGTACTACACACATCCGACAACAATGTAGATAAACAAGTGGAATATATGTTCATAGAGATCAAATCACTTAACAGAAAGTGCTTTATATGTGTCCTTTACAAACCTCCTAAAGTAGGTGGGTTCGCCTGCTTCGAAACTGCCCTCTCTAGTCTCGAATCGTCATATGAACATGTAATTATAGCAGGTGACACTAACATTAATTTTCTGTGCAATAGTCCTTCCACTGAGAAATTTAAGAGGATGCTTTCTTCCTCAAATATGACGCTACTTCAGCTGGCACCTACTCATCACACAACTACCAGTCACACTTTCATTGATATATTCGCAACGAAATCTCCGAACAGAATAATCCGCTCCTCTCAAATATCTGCACCTGGCATGTCTGCCCATGACATCATTTCCATGACGTATTCACTAGAATGTCCTAGAAAGAAACAAAAACTGTCTACATACCGAGACCTCAAACGCATAAATTTGCCTGAACTCGAAACTGAGGCACAAGAAATAGTTTGGGGGATGACCTCTACTCCCCTCATGGACATAAACGACAAACTCCAGGATTTCACTAACAAAATTACTCAACTGTATGACAAATATGCTCCAATAAAGACCAGAAAAGTAAAAAGGCAACCTGCACCCTGGCTGACTGATGAACTAAAACAGCTCATGAATCTCAGAGATGCTGCACATCGAGCATACAAGGTACACCCTACACCTGAAAATCATGCTGTAGAGAAACGCTAAGCTCAGACATGCCCGTACATTAGCTGACAATAGATGTAGACCAGCTATCCTATGGAAAAATCTTCGTAGTCTCGGTTTAGGCAAAATAAAAGTTGTAGAAAATCACATGGTCCCAGCTGAAGAACTAAACCAATTCTTCATGTTACCTGCAACCAAAATTGTACCGCAAAAAAAAACAGAGAATCATTGATTACTTCATGGGGTTAAACAACTGTAGCAAAGAAAAATTCTATCTACAGCACGTCACTTGCAGTACTGTCAAGAAAGCCATAATGCGGATTAGATCAGCATCTACTGGACATGATGGTATCACTATCCAGATGGTAAAACTTATTATTGACCAACTACTGCCCTCTATAACAGACATTTTCAACGATTCATTAATCACAAGTGTTTTCCCTGAGGCCTGGAAACTGGGACAAATTAACCACTGCCTAAAAAGGACATAGCCACAGCACCCTCTGACTACCGCCCCATCTGCCTTCTTCCTGCACTATCAAAGGTCTTAGAATATATAGTTCATGACCAGCTCACTATCTACCTCACTACTAACAACCTACTAGACGAATACCAATCAGGTTTCCGTAAACATCGAAGCACAACATCTGCTCTGATAAAGGTGACAGATGACCTGAAACTTGCCATGGACAGACAAGAAGCGACTATCATTTGCTTTTTAGATTTCAGCAAAGCATTTGATACTGTCGACTTCGACATCTTACTGGCCAAACTTAGCGGTCTAAATTTCTCACCAAGTGCAGTGCAATGGTTTCACTCATACATGACGTCTCGTCAGCAATGTGTCCTATCTGGGAATATAAAATCACAATGGCGGCAGGTAGTGTCAGGCGTTCCCCAAGGCTCAGTATTAGGTCCTATACTGTTCTCTCTGTATGTCAACGATGTGTCATCAGTTCTGACGTATTGCAAATACCATATGTATGCTGATGACCTTCAGTTGTATCTAAGTGCCAAACCAAGCAATGTCAAGAAAGCTATTGAAAATTTCAATACTGACCTCGATGCACTGTCAAAATGGGCACAGCACATAGGTCTAAAACTAAACCCATCTAAAACCCAAGCGGTGTTGGTCACTCTAAGCTCATTAGCCCAAAACATCGGGAATCCTTACCACCTCTTATCCTAAATGGAACAAATATTAACTCCTCAGCAATACATACAATATTAAGACATACAATATTAAGTCCTCAGCAAAGAGTTTGTGAGTAATAATAGATGAAAATCTAAATTGGACAGAGCATGTAACTGCAGTGTGCAAAAAAGCATCAACATCCCTTCATGTCCTACAAAAATATAAAAAACTCTTCCCTTTCGATCTGAAAAAGAAATTAGTACAAACGCTTATACTCCCAATCATTGACTACAGCGATATTATCCTACAAGGCCTCTCTCAGGAAAATTCCCGTCGTCTAGAACTGGTCATGAATGCCTGTGTCCCATATATCTGTGACATTCGACTTTTTGATCACATTTCACCAGCATATGCAAAATTGTCCTGGCTGCGTGCAGACAAATGCAGAGATTTCCATACGCTCTGTCTCATCTACTGCCTTATAAATGTAAACTGTCCCTCATATCTCTCCTCGTCCCTAACGCTCATGTTGGAACAACATGACAGAAACACACATTCCCATTATAATAAAATCCTCTCCGTTCCACTGCATCACTCAGTCACCTTCTCCAAGTCCTTTACAGTAACGGGAACCTGACTCTGGAATAACCTCCCTCGTTATGTTAGAGAACTTAAAAACATGTCCAGCTTCAAAAAACAGTTAATGGCATATCTACTTAAGTAACAGTAATGCCTTCCTCTGTACATGAATGCACTTAACCTCATTACTTCCCTCTTTCCCCCTCCTTAAATCTCCATTCCCCAAAACAAGCTAAACTAGTAAACATCTACTTTACACACCAAGATGTTATGTACATCTGCACAAACCTTCATTACTATTACCACTGCATCACTCAGTCACCTTCTCCAAGTCCTTTACAGTAACGGGAACCTGACTCTGGAATAACCTCCCTCGTTATGTTAGAGAACTTAAAAACATGTCCAGCTTCAAAAAACAGTTAATGACATATCTACTTAAGCAACAGTAATGCCTTCCTCTGTACATGAATGCACTTAACCTCATTACTTCCCTCTTTCCCCCTCCTTAAATCTCCATTCCCCAAAACAAGCTAAACTAGTAAACATCTACTTTACACACCAAGATATTATGTACATCTGCACAAACCTTCATTACTATTGCCAATCCTTCTCATGTTTGACATTATTATATGATTTTTTTTACTGTTATTATTATTGCTTATTATTGCTTTTATCATAATCTGTATGTATAGCACCTCCTGTAAAAATACTGGCAGCATTTAATTTATTAAGTCTTAGTCATGTTTATCATTACATTTTTTTACTGTTATTATTATTGCTTTTATCATAATCTGTATGTATAGCACCTGTTGTAAAAATACTGCCGCATTTACTTTATTAGGTCTTAGTCACTACTCTTTATTCATATTGTCACCAGAGTAAGCTAATATTCTCATTTAAACTATGGTCATGATGTAACTCTGATGTGTGAAATGCTGCATGTGTGGAACACTGGTCCGATGTAAGAGAGGGCCTGATGGCCCTAATCTGATCAGGTTAAATAAATAAATAAATAAATAAGATGAATATTTCTATTCTTGTGCCTGCTGCCTACTGCCTCTTCTTGCCAGCCATCAGTCTCCACTGCCCAGCACTCCCTCTCCCACCCTGCCTTCTTTCTCTTACCTGTGTGTGTTTTCTGTGGCAATCAGTTCTGGAGAAGGATGGAAGTTTATCATTATTTTTAGTCTTGTTTATGTATCTGTCATGCATTCAGTACCTCAATTATGCAGTGAGGTGTTCATTTACTCCTTCCATTGTTTATTGCAAGACTTTACAATTACACTGCAGAATGGTAGTTCAATGATCCCCACATGAAAAAGATGTCAACTGACGTCCTACACCATCACATCATGTGAATATAATGTTATTGTTTGATAAATGGAGGTTGTGTTCGGAAAATTGGGTTTTTGCAACGGATATCTACATTTACATCTCTAGTCTGCAAACAACTGTAAAGTGGATAGCAGAAAAAAACCACTTTAGTTATCAGGGATTCATCCTGTTCAGTTTGCCCATGGGGTGTGGGAAGAATGGTTATTTCAGCAGTTCTGTGTGTGCAGTAATTAATCTGATCTTGTCTCTGGGATCCTTGCAGGAGCACTATGTATGGATTTGTAGTATATTCCTTGATTCCTCTCTTAACACTGGTTGTCAAATGTCTGTAAACAGACTTTTATGGGACAGTTTGTGTCAGTCTCAAAGAGTGTGCCAGTTCTCTCTCCCACCATTAGCTGTAGTGAGTACATCCAGGATTTTAATAACTTTCTTATGTCTTGGCCATGCTTTTATTATTTTCATAAACACCTTACACATTTCAACATTCTGTCAGTTTCAAAGGCTACAAAATACAACAGAAAACTGGTATTAGAAGATATGGAAATATGTTACATTTCACCATTGGTAAGAGACATAGTACAACCATGGAAATCACAGCACATCCAGCATTGTTGAACATGATGATTTTAGTGGTGTAGGTGTTGTGTGGGGAGTTATAATGTCACATGGGTGAACTGACCTCCAAATCTTTGAACATAATATGCTCACTGTTCCGTGTCACTGTGAAACTGTACTCCTTCCCCATATAATTCTTTTCAGGGGTGCATTTGTCCATGACTTCATCATTTTTATGACATCGCAAGTGAAGGAACTCTTGGGTTGAGGGGATATTTGGCAAATGGACTGGACTGCCTGTCACACCCCCCCCCCCTCCCTCCCCCCCCCCTTCCACACACATACATACACCAATGGCCATCCCGTAGTTGTCGATGTCACTGTTGGAAGGATGGAACACCCTACTACAAGAACTCCTTATGACTCTTGTGACCAGCATGGGAGCATGTTGCAGAGTATGCATTACTATCCATGGTTATCACACGCATTTTGTAACATTCATTGGGCCATAGTGGATCATGGCAACATCTGTGTAATTATTGTACTTGAATAAAACTATCACTCCTGTCTGTCTCAAGACATATTTCTTTCAGTTCCCTTCTGTACTGTACTGTAGCAGGATCTTTCTATGTATCATCAAAGTTTCATCAATCTGTGTTACCTGGCAGTGCACATAAAGTTAGTTACTTTTATCCTTAGGTTTTGCACAACAGGATATATTTCAGTGATAGTACTGAGAATCTTGATCATAGGAGCAGGATGTAATTCAGTATATAAGATCTGAAACTGGGTCCATTGTTTGGTAAATATGTAGTTCTGATGGAGGCTGCATACGATAGCTACTGAAATGTAGGCCTATAAAACAATATGATAATTCAGTCACCTATCCAAAATAAGATGCCATACTTACTGTATTTTTCGTAATGTGTTATATTGTTCTTTGTTAACTTCTCCATTCTACTGTTTTGTTCATACTTTTTGACTTTTCCTTCTCTTAACCTCTAACTTAACATCTTTACATTCTTCTCTCTGTAAGTCTGTACTCAGCAAAACCTCTGTAAATTACATGACACAGGGCACTTCCCACTGTACCATTCATCAGGGCTCCTTCTCATTCTGCTTGAGTGTGGACTGCTTAAATGCCTCTGGCATGCACTATATTTAGTCAGATCTTGGCTTCAAAATCTCTGCAGGAGCAATATGTGGCGATTGTTATGTATTCCTAGAATCCTCACTTAAGCTGGTTCTTGGAATTTTGTAATTAGTCTTTTACAAGATAAATGCATCTGTTCTCAAGCATCTGCCAATTCAGTTTTTTCAACATCTCTGTGACAGTCTCCCACAAGTCATACAAACCTGTGATCATTTGCGCTCCCTTCTTTGTATCCGTTCAATATTTCCTGTTAATCCTTTTTGGTAATGGTTCCACAGCCTCGAGCAATATTCTGTGATGAGTCACATGAGTGTCTGTTATAATTTCTCGAGTTCTTGAGTTCACTTTTGTAGCATTCATGTTTCCATTTCACTCTTGTCAGTATCATATCTCTTTGACTGCTCCCTCTACCCCTTTGCCTCCTTAGCCCCCTCCCCCTTCTTTTAATGAACCTACCATTTATTTTCTCTGTTTGCCTCTCTCATTATATGTGTTAGTTTTCTGTATCTTTCCTTCTTTTCTTTCTAATTTTATTAGATCTGAAGGCCCATGTTTCAATTATATCTTATCTGTGTGATATTGCATTTATATTTTTTGCACAGAATCACTTGCCTTTCACAATAAACATCACTTAATTGATTTATCTAAAATCATTTCTTCCTCTTGGTCTCTGAGTTCTTGATGAAGTATGTAGTACATTAGCTTTCTTTAAAAGTGTGAAATTAAGGATGAAAGAACAACAATATGAGAAGGATAGTTTGCGGATGGTGCAACTGAGTAGTCCTTTCCCCGTCCCTACTCCTCTCGCCTCCCCTTTGCTCTCCCCCCCCCCCCCCCCGCCCCCCCCCCCCCTGTCCCCCAGCACATCTTGGTGATGATGCACAGCAGTAGCATCTTACACTTACACTGCCCCTTCCCTGCTATCCCTATCCCTCCCTGCTCCACACTTCTTCTGTACCCTAGCAAAGATTGCTGCTCACCTGAGGTAGAGTCGCAGTCTAGTGTTAGTGCCTGGAGATGACAGTAACCATGTTGTGCATTACGAATGTTTATCTGTGTGCACCCATGCATTTACATGAATGTGTGTGTGTGTTCTTTTGTCTATGTTTGGTTAAGGACTTAGTGCAATAACTAAATAAAATCTAGCAGTCTTTTGCCGAGGTGTCTGTCTGCTACTCAGCACCTCCTCTTTGTGATGAGTAACAATCTGTCATTTTCATATTGTTGTTATTATCATTCTTTATGTTGACGTGTTCATTCTACTTCCTCCACTCTAATTCTCTCATATGCACGTATATTAATGGATCCATTCTTTTTCTTCTTATTTATTTATTCTTTGGTATGTACTTTTGTAGTTAAAACTATTCGGTTTCAGTTCTTGAAAATATTGATGTTTCCTCAACTCTCTGGTCTTTCACATTTTACTGCTCTTTCAACATCTCGTTATGTTTTCCACATTAGAAGGTTGTTCAATTCTCCCCTTGATTGACTGTTGCACTTCTAATGCATGTGCCATAAGGATGCAGTAATGAAAAGTCCTTGCAATTTCCTATTATTATGAAACAAATGTATATATTGCTATGAATATTGTGAAAGATGTAATAATCTAAACTCTGAAAGAAGCTAGTAATTAACACTTGAAAACAGGTTTTCATTTAGTGTGAGGAGAGTTCATGGAAATGGTTATCCATTCCTTTAACCAGAATGGAATGGATATCTAGGAAGAGAACATTACTATAAACAACTGAAACTCTGCTGGTCAAATAACTGCTAAATGATTAATATGTGTACCTATAAAAGGTCTGATTTCTTCAACCCTGGAGACAAAATTACTAACATTGAACTGTAAAACAGCTAAGGCTTTTCACATCAAACAGTAGTTTATAGTGCTGAATTCAGCATACTCTGCTAGAACAGGTTTCACTACACTGAGAATAGCACAAAGAGTTAAGTGCAGTTATGTTCTGTATTATGGCCCAGAGCTATGCTACAGGACCAGCTAAATTACTTACTTGGTAAAAGGGCCCTGAAAGACCTACACAGTGCAGATAACCCTGCATCCAGCAGAAACCATTCAAAGAGCCTGAAATTCATGACAAACAACAGACATGTACTTCACGCAAATAATTACATTTTCTGCTACAATATATGACGCTAAAACGACGTTCATTTACAAGGTACTTTTGTTCCTCTGTTAACGTGTATGCAAAAATGTACAAACATATAGGTTTTTTATGTACCATAATGTAAGGATTCGGGATCAAATGAACTTGTTTGCAGATGTGTACCATCCCAGCATTAGGTTAACCATTGCAATGGATATGTATGTTTGAATATAAAATCATATTGAACAACAGACAAAATTTCAAAATTATTATAATAATAGAACAGAGTAGATGAAATAGTAACTAAGAAATAAATTTTTAACTTCTGGAAACAAGTTCATTTTCCAAGAGAGATGAAAAAACTGTGAAAGCCAGGACAAAAAAATAAAAAAATTGAAAGGTGGATGTGTTAATATAAAAAAAGAATAAGTTGCTCCAAATACATTGCCTGACAAAAAGGTGAAGCTTCCAGAAGATGTGATCAGATATCAGTTTAACCTCATTTGCATACACATCATTGGTGGGAATGTAGATGGTTAGTGTAGAATGGCCTCCAGAGTGTATTAATGTAATTTACTTTTAGCATTCTTACAAGATGTGGTAGGGTATATAATGGAGGTGAACAGTGTCATATATTGAGTGATCACCACAAGGGAGTATCTGCTTTTTACAAACTGTTCACATCTGCACCTGCCATCTGAGAACAAGTGACGAGCTCTTTACAAAGTTTTATGTTATCCTGCACCATCATTCAGACACTAGCAGTATCTGGACTAGGGAATTGCCATCCCGCGCATAGGATTCTGTTATGCCACAAGACAGACATCTGCATTTGGAGTGATGCCCTTTTTGGGAAGCACAGACTGATGACAAATGCTGTCACACTGTGTTCAGTGATGAATTGCAGTTTATCCTACTCCAGATTACCATGGTCTGTGAGTGTGGTGGCAGCATGGGGAAAGGGCCCATTCTTCCAATGTTTGGAGAGACCCAGCAGTGTTACTGCTAGCATCGTGGTGTAGGAAGCTTCCAGGTACAACTTCAGGTCACAGCTGATGGTGGATGGAACTCTGATGGTGTACCGGTAAATCATGGACATCCTCACTTGTTACCTCTCATGCAACAGTATTGTAGTGCTGTTTTTCTGCATGACAATGCTCATGCTGTGAACTGTCTTTATGATGTTGAGGTACTCCCAGGGCCAGAAAGACCCCAAGAAGTATCCCTGATAGAAAACACGTGGGACCAGCTTGAAAGTCAGCTAAATTCCATTACCAGTATCCAAAGTAAGCTTGCCTCAGGGGATAACACAACAGCTTCATGGCACCCTTCTCAATCAGATCAGTGCATGCATCCAGGTCAGGGAGGGAACAACATCTATTGAAAACTGGGCTCATACTGCCAAGTTCTTTGTAATATAATACAAACAGATAGATAAAAAATCTACTCACCAAGCAGTGGCAGGGGAACACACACACACACACACACACACTCTTCTGGCAGAAGAGTTGAAGGGGAAGAAAGAGGGGAAAAGGACTGGAGAGGTCTAGGGAAAGGGGTACAGTTCAGAAAAGTCACCCAGAACCCTGGGTCAGGGGAGACTTACAGGACAGGATGAGAAGGAAAGACTGATTGTTGGGAAGTGCACTAGACAAGATTTGACAGCCTGAGAGTTTAAGGGTGGAAGACAGGATAGTACGGAAGGCAGATGTTACATCCAGTGAAGGCTGAAATGAGAGTGGTGGTGTATTACTGTAAACAGTCTGCATCTGAACAAATATGTTTGCCTCAAAGGTCGAGGCTGTATGGGAGGGAACAATTGACATGGAAAGGATGGCAACTGTCAGTCCCCAACAATCAGTCTTTCCTTCTCATTCCATCCAATAAGTTTCCCCTGACCTGTGGTTCTGGTTGACTTTCCTGAACTGTTCCCCTTTCTCTAAGTCTCTCCAGTCTTTTTCCTTCGCCCCTCTTCCTTCCCCTTCAGCCACTGTCTCTAAAAGCTTGTAAAAGTTAAATTCTTTTACGCGTGTGTTCCCCTGCCACCACTCTGTGAGTGGATTTTTTAACTATCCGTTTATATTATATTGTCAAGTTCTTTGTAAATTTGACTTGATTTTGTAATCACTGCAATAATGTCACATATCCCCTTCAACACGAGAAGCTTACTTTTGTTTCCTCCTCCTTCTCTTCTGGGAGCTTCACTTTCTATGTCAGGCAGTGTATTTAATCAAAAAGTGTGTAACTTATTGGTTTCTGTCCCGCCATCAGTTGTAAACACAACACATCTGTTTTTACTTCTTATTATACAATGCCCTAGTCGAAAAACTTGTGATTCACCATGTTAAAAATGTGCTAATGAATAGTTATAGACATCTTGCCCATAATTTGATAATTCAAGAATACACATACAGAATTAGTAGCAACATATTCAGGCATCCAAAAATGGTGACAGTATGTTTAATATTACACTTCATAGTACTGACATATTTGGCGTAATGAAAGTGATAGTAATGTGAACATCCCAAAGGGGACATTGTTCAGTGCCACTGGTTACCAGCAAAGGGTACAATATGGATATCAATACAACATATGGTTATAAGTGGACTGTTTATCTCACGAACTGTAATGTTATAGTGAAGATAGATCAAAATATGCTGTATATTCAGTTGCTGTGGAGTGTTGGTTATAATTCGTCTTTTGCTGAGGATACTAATATGTGTTCATAAATTGAATATTGCAGAAGACTAATTAGGACCTGCTCTACTGAATGATCATTTAAAATTTCACTTAAAAATTGTTTTTAATGGGAGATAAATTTTCCATCAGTGTTGGTATCCTCAAGAAATATGTGATTCATTCATTCAGATATCATGTTTTCCATAAATTCCATCATGAAGGTAAGTCACTGTGGAGTGATCCAAGTTGTTCATTAATGGACAGAAACAGTCACTGTAGGCTCCTTCTGTAGAGTAATCAACAAAAAATAATCTCTGGTGTTAATTTACTCAGTTTTATTTCAGTATTTGCTCCCCAAGGCCTGTTTTTGTTTCTCCACTGATTGTTGTAACTGTGTCTGTATAACTCAGCTGTTTAGAAAAAACTACCTTAAAAAAACTAACGAAAATACTGGGAATCACAGGTATTGGACAAACAGTGCTGCTGTTATATGAATGCATCTGAAAATTAGCCATGCAAGTAACCTCTTACTAAAAACATTCAGTTGTGGAGCATACCACATGTGGTGTGACCGTGTGAGGGATAACACATTAATCAAACCCAAGTGTAATTGCTCACATTTTGAACAGCTTCTAAAGCTCTGTATTTATATGTGTAACTGAACGCTTCATCTGAGAATTGTGATAAAACTTCAAAGAGTAATGCAATATTTGCATTAGTGTGAGGATAATTCCTTGCTATGTGCCAGGTGTCATATTCATTTCCTTAGTTGAGGTTACACTCCAAACTGTTCATGGAAACCATAATAATCACTGCATATTGAAGAAATGAATTTGAAAACGTGTACCGAAACATCAGGGAAACTGCAACTGACAACTCAAAGGAGATGTCTCTCCTGTCGTGAGTGACAACAGTGTGATAAGAAATCAAATTATCATGTAGATGCAATTATGAGTAGTGCAGGTGGCATACTCTGATTCATTAGTGCATTTGCCTGCAAGAGAGACATCCACATGTTAGTTGTACATGTATGTTAAGAGAGAGAATTGCAAGATCAGTTATCATTTTCATAATATATATCTTCCAAGATTTTCTATCATTAAATACGTGTATTTCTGGCATAGATGACTGATCAACTATCAGGTTGAATTAACAGGTCATTGAAAACATACAAAGATCAGTAACACAGGTGACTGCTTGCTTGATATTATCAATTGTGTGTCACAGGTATTTTGCAAAATTACATCTGATATGACACTGAAGAAAGGTCAAGTTTATCTCACCAAAATCTACTTCCAAGTTACAGAAAAAGGATGCTGAATAACATGTATTCACACTCAACTTATGTACCATATCATTGATAGTCACTCTGTGTAGTGCCTGTAATAGCTCACAAAACTGTTTTCCATTGAACGATATCCTTTATATCAGAAGAGAACCTCAGGTTGGCTATAATTGTTTTGAGCCACTTTCTTGGAAATTCTTGGATGTCATTAGGATATATACCAGTGTCTGAGCACTTTTCCGTTAGTTTTTAATTGCGTAGGGTCTTTGGAGAAAACATTAATCACCATATTAAAAAAGCACCTTGGTCACTTTGCAGTACTGTAGACACTGTACAACTGACTCTGGACTTCCACATGACCCTCCACTGCTGATGAAAGATGTGCCAGTGTATATGCCAGCTGGAGTAAGTGTGGTGATACAGACTGATGTAGAGGTGTGACAGATTGATGCGAAGAAAGGTGTTTGAGTACACCCGTGACCACACAGTGAATGAAGATGCATATTACTGCTGACTGTCCAATGTGTTTACAAGGAATGAGTTTATCACTTGCTGACACATAACACAGTGTAAGAACAGTTGTCACAGAAAGATACTTACTGACTGTGACTGGTGACGATGGTCGTGCCTCGTCAACGACATTCAAATTTGAACCCAGAATGAATTACTGCTGTCAGTGAATGCAGGTCTGTGACAACCAGTTTCTGAGCCAACATTGTGAAGGAAATGGAGAGCAACAGATATTTGGAGTCAGAAAAAAGGCCAGCTTTAAGTAAGCTGCACAACTTGGGAAACAAGACAGTAGCTGACTGGTACCACATGTGTGGTCCACCCAGTCGTGGTTTCTCCTCTCATCAAATGAGTGCACAGATGGCCCAGTAAGGTGTTTAACCTACATTGTGTGCTGGATGTAAATTATGCCAGATGCGGTTCTGTGTCCTTTTTTGGGTGTTATCCCATACAATAACTTTCGCTGACTCATTCTGGATACTGTGAATGTGAATGAGGATGTTCTTTAGATGGTGGAGAGTTGCCCTTTCTGCTACACTGTGACAATTAACAGATGGCAGACACTCTCATATTCCTGAATGATGACTGTGTTTACAGGGCTGTACACAAACATTCCTGTTTAACTAACATTCAGATGCACTATCCTCTTTTCCCACCTCACTGGTCTTTTCCCATGAAGATGTACTGGACTATTTGAAATGGCAAGTGAAACAAATGAATCGACATCCCCACAGTTCAGCAGCTGTACTGGATCTGATTGTCAGTGAGTGGCATCCATTGAATACGGCATACCTCTTTCTAACTGCAATGATGCCAGTGACAAGGCCAGAAGAGGGGGTGGGGGGGCTATACGACGTAGTATTTGGTGTTGTGATTGCTGGGGCAGTTAGTTTTCTGTCTGGTGTGCTTATTTACAGGGTGCCTAAGCAAATCTTGATGTCAGATGAGAGACTTTTTAAAAGTTTTCTTTGAAGTACATTTTTTATACTACTAAGCAAACACAATTATACAGCTTTTACCTTTTTTTCTATTTACTATTTTACCCTTCACCAGTCACTAACTGCACCATGAATTTATTATTTTACCCTCCATCTGCCATTATTCGGATGTCAGCTAAAGAACATTACTTCACTGAAGCATTTTTACAGTTTCCTCTATATCTTGCTTTCTTATATAGTTTCTTTAGATCAACACCAAGTGTGACTAAGCCCCGAACTACCACTGTCAGCACAAATCTAACTGTACGCACTGACAGTGGCAGTAGAGACTGGCTGCCAAATCCCAGAAGATGGAACAAACCTTGAAGTGTGAGTCAATCCGTGGGAAAACTGAGAGTCTGTGTGACACATAGAGACAACCGAGGGCATGAATAAGCTCAAACAGTATGACACTAGCATCCAGAAAGAGAGCACAGAGTGAGGCAAAATGCTAGGTTTGAGATAGTTGAAATCAACACAGGAACTGCCAGCCAGAACTAACACCTGTGACAGGTAAACACCTGAGTCAGTGGCTCTGTCTACTCCACACTTCACATGTGCCCTCCATGACAGCATTCCATACTACTGTGCTGTGGTATCGACACCAGCTTGTCTGTGTCCATCTGGGTATCCACTGGCAGGGTTACTAAATCTCTCCCACCTGAAAATGCCACATAGAGACAAAAATGGTCTGGCTTGTGCCACAACATCTGTCACGAAACCAGTGAGGGTACAAGATTCCCTGGCAATGGAACGACCACTGCAGGAGATGAACACAGATGCAGCTAGCTTCACCTGAGGGGTGTAAGATTGCATCAACTGGGGAGACAGTCAGTCTGCCAGCATCAGTGGGACTGAGGACTCAATTGGAAAATGGGGAGAGCAAGACACTGGGTCAAATTCAGTTGGCTCCACACCAGCAGCCACAGGCACTATCCCCACAGATGCCCAAGTCTGCAGTCAGAGGTAGGTCAGTGGAAGTTGTGGAGGGGTAATTTCAAGTTCTACGCTGCAACAATTGTGAGTGCCCCACTGGACTGATGCTGCAACTGATCCCATCACTCAGCTGGTTCAGAGGTGGTGGTAGTGGGGCTCCCACAGATTGTGGGGACAACTGGTTGGAATAATGGGTCAGCTGCTCCTGACTGATGTCCACTACAAACAAATGCAAACCATTGCGGCCCACCACTGCACCCAGCAGCCACTGTTGCTGTTGGTCGAAAGACGGGGCCCTAATGGCAGCCCCAGGAGGAAAATGGGGTGGGTTGTGATGGTCTGGCTTATTTGACTCAGGGTGTAACAAATTCAAAAGACCTAGCAGCTGGGACCCATGCAAATACTCTGTCAGACTGCACCTGTTAACCAACATCATGTGGTACTTCATGACACAAGGCAAGAACGGACTTCTCATTTAAGTCTTAACTGTTTGTACAAATTTCCCCACCTCTGGGTTAGAAGCTCACTGAAATGGTACAATTGTTAGATGCCGGATATCAATGCAGATACAAATATCTTCAAACGTGCATGACAAGAATTGCTGACCTGTTTGGAGATGAGGATCTGAATAGGGTACTTGATAGCAAAAATAACTGAAAGTGTCCAAGTAGTGGCTGACAGTATTGTGGAGGGCAGTTTGGTGACGTATGGGAAATCTGATAACACATTGGCCACCAACCCAGGCCACTCAAAGAGGAGCCCGCAAAGTTGACGTGACCCCCGTGCCGAGGGTGCTCCAGAACAGGCCAAGCAAGAAACGAATGTGATGGAGCAGCCTCATTCTGTGCGCAGGCCATATAGGCCTGCACGGGTGTTCAGTATTCTGATTGATCGCTAGCTTGTAGGCATGATGCCGTGACAAATCCTTTGTGCTAGGTGCGCCCAAATGCAAATATTTGAGGGTGAAACAACACAGGGATGACCAATTCATGAGTGCACCTCTGTGGCAAGAATGAGGACCACCTGGAAAATGCTGAGATGATCACAGCAGGGATAATATATGCTGCACTGAGGCTGCTCTCGAAAGGGCACACTTGGGCCAGCCCATTTGGACTGCTGAAATGATTTTCCAGAAAAACGGATCAGCGATTTTGACCTCTCACAACATCAAAGGAAAATACAGCTACATCTGCTGTGAAGCATCATCCAAAACAAAAACTAGAACCTCCTGTTGATAGAACTCTAGATCAGTACCAGCCAAAAACAGCGACAGAGCTTCTATATTTGCATGCTGGGTGGTGGACCCGTAACAAATGTCACAACCATAATTACTGAGAAAGAGGGCCAACCTCTGCTGTCAGTGGACAGTACAATCTGCTAGCTTAGAAAGAAGTCTGAACAGAAACCAACTTGTAGTCAGTGATCAATATGAACTTTGTCCCAGATTAGAAAATGGGGAATATTGTATCACTGAAAATGGTGGTCAATGCGTCCTGTTCCACCTGTAAATAGTTATGTTGTGCTGTGGAAAGCATCTTCTGTATGTAAGGAATGGTGTGCTCAGTGCCATTGGGGTTACACCAGGACGTAACTGCACCAGTACCATTTGGGAGCATATCAGTATCCAGGATTAATGGGTTACCAGGCATAACTGGCATAAAGGAAACTAAACGGGAAGCAGAGCACAAACACTGCTTGAGTAACTGAAAAGCCCACTGACAGTCAGTAGACCGCGTAGACCTGATGCACTGTTGGTGAAGCTGGTTATGATGATGGCCAATGCATGCTGATTAGGGACTGAATTTATCCATAATAAGAAATCTTGCCCAGAAAGGACTGCAGCCCCTTCAGCTTCGTAGGTGTTGGCAGGTTGACAGTGGCTTTTACATGTTCATCTGTAGTAGGGTTGGGCTGTCATCACTAAGCACATGTCCCAGAAAATGCACCCTGAGAAAGAAAAACTGCATTTTTTCAGTTTTCAGTGAAGACCATTGTCCAGAAGGCTTCAGAGGATCATCTGCAGAGGTTGTAAATGCTCATCCCATATAGAGCCCACTGCTTGGATGTCTTCAGGGTAGTTTACACAACAGACTATTTCCTGAATCAACTGCTTCAAATGTCTTTGATAAATCAGTGCATAGATGAAAATCCAAAGGGCAAGTCTTTATATAAGTATACCTGAAAGGGTTCCGAAAAGCTGCATCCTACAGCAGCTGTGAGTGTATGTCATGCAAGTTGACGTGCAAAAAATAATGGGCTATGAATGACCTGGCCAACAGCTCCTACAGTCACTGTACTGGATACAAATCCACAACAGATCACACACTCACAATCTGCATAAAACCACTGCAATGGCACACACTACCTTCTGGTTTCTGAGTCACCATCAAATGGGTGTGCTGCTGCTGACTTGATGAAATAGGAGAAATGACATTGAGGTCCTGCTGATGCTGCAATGTGGCCTTGACCTTGTCAAGTAGATGAAAGGAGAGAGATGAGGAGAACAAAATTTAGGTATCACCGATGGCTTAAGAGAGACGTATGCCTCAAAATTCTCTGTCTGTATTTTCAAACAGCTGGTGATATGACTGCAGTAAGTAGTCAAAATCTTGAAAGGTGACTAATTGAGACACTAAATATTCTTAGTCAACTATGTGGAAGCCAAAACCAGAAAATTTGTCCAACCCGAAAATATTTTGCATAATGGTGAGTTCACTACTATCAATGAAAGCTAGTGTTCCATGTTTTCTTATATGTATAGAGACCGAGAATTACTGCCTCAAAGGAATACAGTGTTTAATATAAGACACAACTTGACATTGTGGCCCTTGCAACACAGGGCAGTCCAAGAGCCCTTAATATCTAAGTTAATTAGGCAGACTATCACTCCTATGTGTACCTGAAACTCGACTGGTCATACATTCACAAACCAACATATGCAAATACACTAGGACAACACTTGTAGGGTGTCAGAGACAACCTCCAAGCCCAAGGAACACACTGATCCCTCCAGCAAATGACCTGCAGCTTGGTGACTGTCACAAACTGTTGCCAAATGGCCTATTTTACAGCACACCCTACATATGTCCTCCATGTGTAGCAATCCTGCTGTACATGCAACAAACGACAAATGAGCCAGGACAGCCAGCTGGCCCATTGTTTGGAAACAGGAGAGGAAGGAGAGTAACACAGAGAATCTATAAAATGTTGTGATTGGGAATTAGGACAGTTCAGCTGAAACTTACCAGCTGAGCCGTTCGTGCATGAAGACAGAGGGCTGTTGATGTCACTATGTTCAAATCATCAGAGGTATGCCAACACATAGTGGCTTATGGAAGGTGAGGTCACTTCATTCACCCCTCACCCCACAGGCCATGGGAGGCCACTTACCATGCAGATCTAAATTTGCCACCTGCCAGTTGTTGTCATGTATGTCCATTGCAGTTCATGTGATTTCACAATTTTAGCAACTTCAACTAAAGAAGGGTCAGACCATACAAATTCTCTAGTTCAAACATTTGGGTTGGATGTTAACCAAACAATCACATCTCTAATTAGTGAGGCCACATATGAAGTCACACGCTGAGGATACTCAAATTGACACTTGCACAAGAGACCTTGCATGTTAGTGATCTATGCCACATATGACTGCCTGGAGTGCTTCTGGTGCTGGTTGAACAGTAGCTGTGCTACTACCACAGGGTTTGATGATCAAAATACTGTGTGAGCAACTGACAAAGTTTATTAAAGTCAAGTTTCTCAGAATCAGACAAGGTCTTCAAATTCCGCACAATTTTGTACAATTCTGCACAGTTGGGCAATTACAAGGCAGCCTTATCAACTGGACGGACACTACACATTACCTGACAGTGCAGCAAGAACCATTGCAGGTAATTGTCCCATATTTCCACAGATTCATCAAAGCCTATGAATGGTTTCAGGGGTGGCAGAGGAGAAAGCTTCTCTGCTGGTGCCTGATGTGCTATCAGGACAGCGAGAGCACAGAGAAGTTTCACATTCTGTTTGAGTAGTTCTTGCATGTGCCCACACTGAAACTTTTGTTACTGCTCCTTGAAGTACAATTGCTCCTACCACCATTGCAAATATGCTGGGTCTATGATGGCCACAATTTAATACTATGACAAGGAAAGCATCACATGCATGGGAACATTGTTCACTGCCACTTTTATATCCTCAGTATGTGGATCAATCTACAGGGGAGCAGAGTGTTCCAACACTGTGTAGAGGCAAGCTCAGAGATAAATACAAAGGTGACCAGCGTGAGTGACTGTATGCAGAAACAGAACATGGCACACAATGAAAGGCCAAGTCTGAGACAGTTAAATCAGTGTAAGAACTGTTGGGCCAGGTGTATCACTGCACACAGGCAAACACTTGAGCCAGTGGCTCTGCCAGTGTCATGCTCTGCATGTCCCCTCCATGACAGTGTTTGGTATTATCCTGCTGTTATATCCACATGAGCTCGTATGCATCCATCTTGATGTCCACTGGCAGCAATTCTAAATGTCTGCTTTTGACATCACTAGGAATTTTCAAACAGTGTTATATCAGTTTATCTCTTTTATATATGTTCACTATTTTCCTTCAAGGAGAACTAGTTTTGATTTATTTTTCTTTTGATCTTATCATGACAGGTCATTCCTACTGCCATTTCGCTATCTTAGCATGAATGAATTTATATATTACCCTTTCAGCACATTCTCAATGGACAGTGATCACATACATACTACTTTATTTGATTACTGCCATCCATTGCTGAAAAATGCATTTCAGTGGCTCAGTGGTGAACTGCTAGACTATCGATCCAAAGGTCACAGATTCCATCCCCGGTAGTCCAAGGATTTTCATCTATGACTTATCATTTTCTTTGCCTCAGTTAATGTTTGTTAATGTGATACATGCTGGGTTTTACTGTAGTTTGGAGTCTGTGCTAAACTGTAGGTCTTCTTAAAACTGGTTGGGTAAGTCTCTTCAGGGGTCAGAGGAAAACAAAGTGTGCTACATCCAATACAACTGTGCCTAATAAACCACTTTGGCATTCAAACCCTACCTTTTGGTTGATGACATGTTCACCTTATAAAGAATGAAGTGAGATGTTTGGTAAGAATGTGAAAAACCGACTCCATCATTGAACTTATGTGAAGTGCTTGCAATGTTCAGAACGATATGTGAGAAATCTCTCTTTTACAAATTGGTAAGAAGGTAACTGCGCTGGGGTACATAACCTGCTGTTATTAAGGGTAGCTAATGGAAGACAATAGACTGTTCAATCAACACATAAAATATTATGATTAGGTTTATTTAGACTGACTGTCTGTGGATCACCCATAATCTTGTATTATAAATGAAATATCTGTAAAGTTATAAGCAGGCAGAATGGCTGGCCAACCTACAGTAGACAAAATTTCTAAAAATATATGATATATATGAAATCTAGTTGTGGGAGAGAGAAAGAGAGAGAGAGAGAGAGAGAGAGAGAGAGAGAGAGAGAGAGAGAGAGAAAGAGTTGTGTTTTTTTGTGTGTGTTTGTGGGTGTCAGCAAGTATTTCATATTTCATCCCCTAATATATCCCTCTTCCTTCCCCTTTGCGATACTGTCTGTCATACGAACAGCCACCCTTTAAAATATGCACGTCCCCAGTCAAGCTGCTGCATTTCCTACAGCCAGCACTGTGGCATGAAGGTGGTGCCATGAATGCTTACACCGCTGCCAATGATATACAAACATCCCCTCTCTGGAGCTCCACCAATGAGTCTACTTAAGTTCAAACTTTTTGTTTAAAGTTTACCGAAAAACAGATATGCATTTATTTTAAAGTATCCATTGGCCATTGAAAATCACATCAGTCAATATCTCATAAGGGATCTTTAAATATTTTTTAATAATTATGCAAAAAATATTACTATACCATTTGCTCCAAAAGGTTGCTGGTTTACATATGTTCTCAGAACTTAAAGCTAATGGTAGCGCCATATTTTTCTCTGTAAAAAAATTGACAGCATAAAACAATTAGAAAGTATGCTGCTACTTGGTGTCAACTGGCGTTTCGTGAAATTTATTGGCAATGTCAAATTTACACACATCCCCATTATATCCCACCAAACAGCAGTATTTTGTTTTATAGTGAATGAATGCCAAGCATAATTTTTATTCTATTTGCTCTTAAGCACCAGATATGTAATTGAGCATATAAGTGCATGTTATAGTGGTAAATCCATTGTACACTAACATTTTACTGAGCAATGTTTCTTACCTCTCTGGCAGCAAGGCCAGTGAATGCCGCAATGCCCAGAATGTTGAAGACTGATGATCCCACTACAGCTCCCAAACCTATGTCACTTTCTGTGATAAATACTCCAATAGCAGTCATGGCCAATTCGGGGGCTGATGTTGCAAACGCCATGAATGTTGCACCTGCCACATCTGGTGTCAGGTTCAGCACTAGCAGCAACAGTGGAAAAAAGTGAAACATTTTATATTGACACTTGTTGCAGGCAGCTTCTGAAAAGTGTGCTTACAACAAATTATGACTAATGCTAATCTGTTCATTCTGACAGTTATTGGCACTATTTCTTTGAATGTGTATGTTGGGAGGGAAGCAGCTACTTTGAAAAAAGCTATCTGTTCTCCTCCTACACTACTCAGATGCTCTTTTTATATTGCTTCATTCTAAGCATTTATTTCACACACCAGTATCACCAATCTATAGACTCAAAAAGTTAAAAACACTGTGAACATTAGTACTCATTGGAATTTACATCCTTGTGTGAAAATATTCTAATGTACTATAAAAGTGACCACTAAGGACATCGTTACTGCCTTTTTTGGACATCTGAAATGTACAATGCAAATATTAGCCACTACTACTAGCATGGACACGTGGGAAATAGCACTCTATAATTTGTTTGACTGATGTAACAAAATAAATTACTTTGGGGGAAACTTAACTCACATATTGTGCATATTGAAATTACAGAAAAAACCATTAGAAACATTTAGGACTTCCAGTGGAATCATGTCACTCATTATTAAAACTCTGCACCTGTTAAGAGTACTTTCCCCTCACTTATACAAAATTACCATTTTCTTATTCACCAGTCTGTTTAAGGAGAAACACAAATTAAAAATTACACCAGTTCCTACTTCCCGAGAAGGGTAAAGACGAGAGAGGAAAAGTGGAAAAGATGGACAGTGGTTAAGGATGAAAAATCCATTCCAAACACAGGAATAGGGAGGGGAAACAAAAGTCAAGAAAGTAACAATGTGTCAGGTGCTAAGATTCAAACATTACATTCAATATCCATTTGGTATGGTTATATCTCAGTCTCACCTTCGCATATGACATCAACACAGGGAAGAAAGTAGATCTCACAGACCAAGGCAGCAAGTAGGAATCCATAAGCTGCACCAAGGAAGTAAAGAATTATAAATCCTGATAGCAGTTGTTCCCTGGTTAGATTTGTTGTTGGGAAATCAGTAATAGATGAATGTATGCAGCTCTCTGAAAAAAAAGAAAAACTGATTACTGTCAGAAGAGGTGACAGATAATTGTACTAGATGATCAAACCAGTTTTCCCCTGCTCTGGAAACATTTCCCAATAACATGAAGTTGCTTGAGTGGATATATTGGTACTTTTTCTTTTTATACACTATCATTTTTGCTATGATGTTCTGAACATCCTAGTAGATGTGACATGAAAAGTACAATTCCAATTTCTTAGGCAAGAATTTAGAAGCATATTTCATTAGAGGAAAGATAGATGCCATCTACAAGAAAATTAAAGAGGCCTTTGGTGAAAAGAGAAGCAGCTGTATGAATATCAAGAGCTGAGGTAGGAAACCAGTCCTAAGCAAAGAAGTGAAAGCTGAAAGGTGGAAGGAACATAGAGAGCATCTCTGCAAGGGAGATAAGCTTGAAGGCAATATTATAGGAAGGGAAGTGGATGTAGACAAAGATGAGATGGGGAATGATATGGCACTGTGAAAAGAATTTGAGAGCTTTGAAATATTTAAGCAAAAAAAAGGCCCCGGGAGTAGACAATATTCTGTCAGAACTACTGATATCCTAGGGAGAGACAGCCATGGCAGAATTCATACATCTGGTATGCAAGATTTATGAGACAGTTGAAATACCCTGTGAGTTCAAGAAGAATGTAATAATCCAAATTCCAAAGAGGACAGGTGCTGACAGGTGTGAAAATCATTGAACCATCGGTCTAAAAAGTCATGGTTGCAAAAGACTAAAATGAATTCCATACAAAAGATTGAAAAGACTGATAACATGCAGTAAGAGTTATACGTGGTGTGAACTCAAGAACATCCTGCAAAATCCTGTTTATGGAACTAGGGATACTAACTACTGCTTCCCAATATATTTATTCCTCAATGAAATTTATCATTAAAGATATATCACTTTTTCAAACCAACAGCTCAATTCACAGAATCAATATTAGAAATAAGAATAATCCTCACAAGGATTTAAAGTCACTTAGTCTTGTACAAAAAGGTGTGCATTATTCAGGAACACACATTTTCAATAACTTGCCAGCAGCCATAAAAAGCTTAACAACCAATGAAATTCAGTTTAAGAGAAGCCTAAAGGATTTATTCTACTCCAATGATGAATTTCTCAGTAGAACCAACTGATTTGCAATACAACTTCTGCACAATTTCAGTGCAGTAATGTGTTGATTGTAAATAAGTGTGTGTGTGTGTGTGTGTGTGTGTGTGTGTGTGTGTGTGTGTGTGTAAGTACAATCTAACTTCTCTACCAGTTCAGTGCAGTAATGTGTTCATTGTAAATAAGTATTTAGTAGTTGTATTACACGTTTATTACCTTATAAATAAACTTTTTTATTTTAAATTTAGTGCATTAGTATTTATAAAATGATTCTTTCATATAGCGTTCATTAAAAAATGATGGCCATGCCATTTGGGACCTGTGGAATGGTACATTAGCTTATTTGTTTGAGTTGTAAATATTTGTCATGTATTGTTGTTTTTCTGACATGTTCTACATCCTGGAGGACCTCCTCACTATGGATCAATTGGAATGAAAGTAAATCTAATCTAATAAAAATTGACCTTCAATAAGATTAGCTTGGATTCTGGAGAAATGTAGGGACACGTAAAGCAAAGATGACCCTATGACTCATCTTAGAAGACAGGTTAAGGAAAGGCAAACCTACATTATAGCATTTGTAGATTTAAAGAAAACTTTTGACAAAGTTGACTGGAATTTGAAATCCTGAAGGCAGCAGGACTAAAATACAGGGAGCAAAAGGCTATTTACAATTCTAACAGAAACAAGATGGCAGTTATAAGAGTTGAAGAGCATGAATGGGAAACAGTCGTTGAGAAGGGAGTGAGATAGGTTTGAAGCCTATCCCTGATGTTATTCAATCTGTACATTGAACAAGCAGTAAAGGATACCAAAGAAAAATTTGGAGTAGAAATTAAAGTTCAGGGAAAAGAAATAAAAACTTTGAAGTTTGCCGATGACATTATAATTCTGTCAGAGGCAGTAAAGGACTTCGAACTGCAGTTGAATTGAATGGACAGTATCCTGGAAGAAAGATATAAGATGAACAGCAACAAAAGTGAAACAAGGATAATGGAATGTAGTCTAATTAAACCAGGTGATGCTCAGGGAAACACTTAAAGCAGTAGATGAATTTTGCTGCTTGAGCACAAAGTAACTGATGATGGCCAAGTACAAAATGTATACTGGCAATGACAAGAAAAGCTTTTCTGAAGACAAGAAATTTGTTAACATCAAAAATAGGTATAAGTATTACAAAGCCTTTTCTGAAAGTATTTGTCTGCAGTATAGCAATGTATGGAAATGAAACATGGACAATAAACAGTTTAGACATAAGAGAATAGAAGCTTTGGAAATGTGGTGCTACAGAATACTATTGAAGATTAGATGGGTAGACCACATAACTAATGAGAAGGTATTGAATAAAGTTGGAGAGACAAAATATTTGTGGTATAACTTGACCAAAAGAAGGGATTGGTTGATAGGACACATTCTGAGAGATCGACGGATCACCAGTTTAGTACTGGAGGAAGTGTGGAGGGCAAAAGTTGAAGAGGGGGGCCAAGAAATGGCTCTGAGCACTATGGGACTTAACATCTGATGTCATCAGTCCCCTAGAACTTAGAACTACTTAAACCTAATTAACCGAAGGCCATCACACACATCCATGCCCAAGGCAGGATTCAAAACTGCAAGTGTAGCACTCGCGTGGTTCCGGACTGAAGCACCTAGAACCGCTTGGCCACCGTGGCCGGCGGGGTACCAAGAGATGAATACAGTAAGCAGATTCAGAAGGATGGAGGATGCAGTAGTTACTCAGAGATGGAGAAGCTTGCACAGGATAGAGTAGCATGTAGAGGTGTAACAGACCAGTCTTTGGACTGAAGACCACAACAGCAAGCAAGATTTTGTAAATGGGTGCTTGTGTTCTACCGAGAGAAACTGATGTTGTTCATTTTGATTTCCACTTGAGATGAGCATCATACAGGTAGTTGGTGGAGGTATTCTCATATGGAGGATATTTCCACACAATGAAATGGAGCTCCTGACACATCGAGCATCATATCTCACAGACAGATAGCATGGGAACCTGTGTTCAGATCACTCATATCTGTTTTTTGTCAAAATCATTCCAAAGAAAACCTGCTGCTTGAGCAAGACCATCAATTCTGAATTGTGTCAGAATGGGATTAGAAATCTTTGACAGATGTGAGGATGCTTGTCTGCTCCCCAAATCACCTAACTTCATGCTTTTGAAAACACATGGGGCTCCACTGAGCGAAATATGCAGTCCTTGAATCCATTTCCAGTCAATGTTTGAGTTGTGGATGGCAGCTGCTCATCAAAAGTCAAGATGGCTCTTCAGTGCTATTGCTGTGTGGTTGAAACCGTGTCAAGATATGTTGCAGGCATTATTAGGGTGAAATTAGATGCTCCCTTCCTACTAGATAAGTCAATAATGATAAAAATGTCAATTGCCAGCTGCACGAGAACATATTTATTTGGCTCACTAAAACAAGTGCAGCTGTTGAATGACTTATCTTTGTTGAAATATTCTTTAGTTGCTGAACTACAATTATGAACAAAATCATATATTAGGGAAGTTCCTCTAGTACATTTGTCCATGAATATATTTATTTATTTATTCTCCATAAAGAAATACAGTATTCGTTTTGATTGTGGACATATTTTATGATTCCTTTCATAAATTTATGGAACAATTACAAACAATAAAAGAAACTGTAAAGACCGTGATAACTGGTACTATAAATACTACTGGTACAAATGGAAGTATTTTACTACTCTGAAATGAAATTGTTAATACTACAAAAACATTTATTGGCAAGAAACTCCTAAAGAGCCATTTCAAAGCAACTTCCACATGTTTGTTATAAAATTTGATCCCAAGGAGTTAGGAAGTATTGTCTACATGTTTTGTGTTATGTGTTTCCAGATGATAATCACAGTCTCTCATAGTATTTTCTTTTTTCTTTCTTTTTTTTCTTTTTTTAGTTGAATAATTTTGTAAGCATTTAGTGATGGCAGTGTTAGTAAATTCTTACTTTAGAACATCCCTTTGCTGCGAGACTCTTTGTAACTAAGCTTGCACAGAATCCTTATTGCATGTTTTGAAGGATGAATATGCTTCTTAAATCCTTGACAGCAGCACAGCCCAATACTATGTGTGGTATGGATACCCTAAAGCTTAGTAGATCACACTGACTTGCTCACAGTTCAGAACTTGTAATGCTGGTTTTATTGCATAAATTGATGTAATTAATTTTTGGAATAAAAGAACGGTTGTGATGTTCCCAGGAGAGACACCTGTCTAACATTACCCCAAGGAAGGCAGTTTTATCATTCAGTTTTATTGCTATGTTGTCATCAGACACAACATTCTATTGCACTCCATCAGGTTTGTGGTGTAAGTCTATTAGACCTGTTTTACTAAGGCAGTTATTTTGGAAGCAATTCTTCTAGTCAAGGTAGAAATCAGATCACTCTCATTGGGTCCCCAGTTAACAATTGTTGTCATCTGTATAGTTAAGTATCTCTTTATTGTCCACTGTGGGCAGATCATTAGCATAATGCTCCACACGAAACTCCCTGATTTCCAAATGCAATTAAAAAAAGAAAGAAAATGAACTATGTGACATAGGTACTTTGGTTTGTAGTATCATGCAAAGCAACTCAAGAAGTTTTCTGTTACTTTTTCTCTGAACTATTCCTTTTGTCTTACTTTTCTTTTTTTAGGTGCTGAATAATTACCATAAATGATTACACCTCACAAGAGAGCCAAACTTGTGGTGTGGTGAGAAGAAATGCAATCACTCATTGCAGTCCAAAGAAATTTCCACTGTAAATTTAAAAGAAGCCATCTGACACTAAGAAGATTAGGACTTGTTATGACAAGTTCCTGGACACAAATAATGTAAACAGGTAGTCAGGTTCTGGCAGAAAATGCACATCTGAAGAAATGATAATGGAGATAAGAGACAGGTTCCAAAGAAGTCCATCAAAGTCATTTCACCAAGAATCACCACAGCAAAACATCTATCAGTAAATAGTACACAAGGTGTTGCATAAACAGATTTTCTTGCATGCATACAGATTTCAACTTGTCAAAGTATTTAAGCAAAATGACTTGCAGGTTCACCCCAAATTTTCCATGGTAATGTTGGTTTTTCTGATGAAGAAAACATCCACACATGTGGGAACATTAATCAGCACAACATTTACATGTGGGTTTGATAAAACAACCACAGTTTTGCGAACACTCCAGAGACAGAGTCACCCCTTTACTCGAAGGGGTGACTCATCAGAGGAATGACTGATATTAGGAATTAATTTTGTTTATGAGAGAGAACCTTATATGCATAGTCACTGTCTTTGCCATGATCATTTTGTAAAGGATAAAGTGAAGTTATGAACTGTGTACGATGCTTCATAGATTATGTGTTGTTGATTGACTGCTGTTTAATCCTCTGGCTAAGATGTTAGTAGACATCAGTGTAGTGAAGGATTTTATTAGCAAAACACTCTACCAGCCAGAAAAGATGGCTTTGCTGAACTAGAGTTTCTGGTAACTTCTCAAGCTGCCACATGAGATGTAGGGCATCTCATTTGTGTTGCAGTAGGCTTGGTAACCACTCAGTTATCCATGAATTGAGCACAAGCAATCTGGTCCATTTAAAAAAAAAAAAAAAAAAAAAAAAAATATGAAATAACAAATGATATGAGATTTATAATAATTAGCATCTAAAGTAGGAAAAATATGTGGCACAGTTTTCATTAAAAGTTATATCTATGTCGAGAGGCAATAATATAAGTTACAATTCTACTGGTAATCTTTTTTATTTGTTATACAAAAATTGTTTATTAATCAATCCCCACACATTATGCATTTCTGGTGAGTCCCATCATTAGACTGGGGCAAAAACAGCAGCAATTAGTGAGTTGTGAAATCAGAAATAACAAACAGAAAACGTGCTAAAAAGTCTTGTGCTGTTTCTATCGTGTCACAATGTGGATTAAGTTATATTTTCACTCTTTTCTGTTGTTTTCACTTTAGGTCTGGTGATAGAGCTGATCCAAAATGTGTAATGTATGATGACTGACTAATCAAAAATGTTGATGATCAGAACAGAGTTGTACAACGGTTGCAGATATCTTGAAAAACTTTATCTTCAAATTGACTAAAATACTACATGAACAGTTTAATACATTTTTTGTCTCTCAAGTGCAACTCCTCTGATTATGTGTCACTATTGCTGCATGTGAATCATATTCAGTAATTTAATGTAACTGGATAGATAAAAAAAATCTACTCACCAAGTGACAGCAAGAGAACATACATATAAAAACAGGTTTTATATATGCAAGCTTTCATAGCCGGAGGTTCCTTATTCTGGCAGAAAGGTTGAAGGGAAAGGAATAGGTATGAAGGAGAAGGACTGGAGAGGTTTAAGAAAAGGGTTAGAGTTTGGCAAAGTCACTCAGAACCCGCTTCCTTCCCCTTCAACTGTCTGCCAGAAGAAGGAGCCACTAGCTCTGAAAGCTTGCACACATAAAACAATTTTTTTTTGCCACTTCTGAGTAGATTTCTTTATCTATTCAATTACATTATATTGTCAAACATTGATTGCTTTTGTTGTTATTTGAGTAGCTTGATATCAGGAAAATTGCCATATCCAAACATACTCCTAATGCTCCAGCCACCCGCACCAACCAGCTACAAAGGGACACC
The DNA here is from genome assembly GCF_023897955.1 of Schistocerca gregaria. Taxonomy (NCBI): domain Eukaryota; kingdom Metazoa; phylum Arthropoda; class Insecta; order Orthoptera; family Acrididae; genus Schistocerca; species Schistocerca gregaria. The sequence continues at coordinate 861,514,414 of NC_064922.1, forward strand.
TTCCATATTCAGTACCAAGCTGTACTACAACAGCTCATCATGTCCTCCACAAAGACTTTGACTACCTCTATATCATGTCCCAAAATGATACCAGAGAAGGAAAGTTGCTACTCACCATGTAGCGGAGATGCTGAGTCATGATAGGCATAATAAAAAGATTCACACAGTCATAGCTTTTGGCCATTAAGGCCTTTGTCAGCAATAGACACACATGCACACACACACTCACACAAACTCAACTTGCACACATGTCTGCAGTCTCAGAGAGCTGAAACTACACTGCAGCAGCACCAGGTAAGGAGGAGGCTGGGGTGGGGAGGGGGAGGGATAGTATGGTGGAAGTGGTGGACAGTGAAGTGTTGCAGTTAAGATGGAGACCAGGAGAGGTGTAGAGGGGGGAAGGTGCAAGTAGCAGAAAGGAGAGAAATAAAAAGAAATTAAAAGACTGGGTGTGGCAGTGAAATGGGAACAGGGAGGGGGCTGGCTGGGTGAGGACAGTGACTAACGAAGGTTGAGGCCAGGAGGGTTACGGAAACATAGGATGTATTGCAGGAAAAGTTCCCACCGGCGCAATTCAGAAAAGCTGGTGTTGGTGGGAAGGATCCATATGGAACAGGCTGTGAAGCAGTAATTGAGATGAGGGGTATCATATTTGGCAGTTTGTTCAGCAACAGAGTGGTCCACTTGGTTTTTGGCCACAGTTTGTCGGTGGCCATTCATGCAGTGACAGACAGCTTGTTGGTTGTCATGCCTACATAGAATGCAGCCCAGTGGTTGCAGCTTAGCTTGTAAATCACATGACTGGTTTCCCAGGTAGCCCTGTTTTTGATGGGATAGGTGATGTTATTGACCGGACTGGTGTAGGTGGTGGTAGGAGGATGTATGGGACAGGTCTTGCATCTAGGTCTATTACAGGGGTATGAGCCATGAGGTAAGGGATTGGGAGCAGGGTTTGTGTAAGGATGGACGAGTATATTGTGTAGGTTTGGTGGACGGCGAAGTACCACAGTAGGAGGGGTCGGAAGAATAGTGGGTAGGAAATTTCTCATTTCTGAGCACGGCGAGAGGTAATCAAAACCCTGGTGAAGAATGTAATTCAGTTGCTCCAGTCCTGGATGGTACTGAGTTACGAGGGGATGCCCCTTCCCCCCTCCGCACCTCCTCTCCTGCCCTCCGTCTAAACTGCAACACTTCACTGTCCGCCGCTCCCACCATACTATCCCTCCCTCTCCCCACCCCAGTCTCCTCCTTACCCCCAACCAGTTTCCACTCCCATCATGCACTGGTGCTGCTGCTCACAGTGTAGTTTCAGCTCTCTGAGATTGCAGACATGTTTGCAAGTTGCGTTTACGTGAGTGTATGTGTGTGCGTGTGTGTATGTGTGCCTATTGCTGACAAAGGCTTTAATGGCCGAAAGCAATGACTGTGTGAATCTTTTTATTGTGCCTATCGCGACTTAGCATCTCCATTATATGGTGAGTAGCAGCTTTCTTTCTGTGATATTGTTACATTCCATCCTGGATTTTCCATTGTTTGATGTCCTTAAATGAGGATCTTACTATGCAAAATCGTTACTACCTGTCCCAAAGGGGTATCTCACTGCCTGTGTGATCTACAAAATATCCTAGCACATTCCTGTGCCATACATACTCATGCCACATGGGTCAGTGTGGAAAATTCAGGTGTATCACCTGCCCTATGCATCCACCCAGTACATCCAATACCAGTCCAGTCATAAGCGTACACCACCCCATCAGACATAGGACCAGCTGTGAAAGTGCTCATTTCACATACCAGTCCAAATATAACTTCTGTACAGCCTTTAATGCATGGATTACCTTCAAACAGCTGTCCACCAGAATGAATAGCCATTGCCAAATTTTACCAGAGAGCAGAGTTGACCACACAGTGGCAGAATATGATACTGAGCACAACATACTCAACTTCAGTGCTTCAGTGCTCTACAACTTGTGCCATCTGTATCATTGAGTCATCTCCCCCCACCCCCCACCCCCCACCCCCCCTTTCCTCAAAACAACTTTGACACATTGAATCATGTATGTGGAAAAAATGAGAACAACCTGCTTGACTTCAATGATTGCTTAAGAACCTGTACCATGTGAATGGGATCCTTCCCATCATATCATCTTCTTTCAGTTACTTCTCTCTAATTTGATCAATTTACTCATAAATCTACAACCACACTGCTCTTGCCACAGCTACCCTCCTCCTCTATTTTATCTTGCATTCCCCCCACCCCCTCATGCCTCTTCTGACCATGCATTTTATTTCATCATGTGCCACACATAACCTTCCCCAACTCCGCCAGGAGAGCTTACTTGTGCCACATTTCTGTTATCTCATATCCTTCCCACTCATCTTGCTCCACTCAATCACTTAACCTGATGCAACTCCATACCCCAGTGGGGCTGCTGGGTGTAGTGCTATGACAATGCATTCATTGTGTGTGTGTGTGTGTGTGTGTGTGTGTGTGTGTGTGTGTGTGTGTGTGTGTGTGTGTGTGTGTGTGTGTGTTTGTGTGTGCATGCATCAACATTACACACATTGTATAGTTCATCAGAGCAGTATTTACTGTAGAGTTAAGATTAGTTAAACAAGAAACACCATTTGCAAAATTTAAACAGTTGTGTCATACTCTTTTTGTAGCTGCAGGCCATTATGTGCTAATTCATTCTATGTGGCTCATTATGTTGAATACTAAACTGAATGATCAATATTCTTGACATCATAACGAGTAAGAACAAAGCCAAAACAAAATTCAACACACAAAGGCACCCACCATTTCCGTAAAAAGCATCTGTTCTAAATGTTTGTAGCATCAGTTCCAGCAAACTGTTCTGTTCTAACATGATTGCGTTGAAGAATTTCTCCTTTAGTGGACTTTTCCCTGCAAAATAAGAATGATGTGTCATCATAATATTATTATTGTTGTTATTATTATTATTATTGCTATTATTATGCCACCACATACCATCACTCTAGTAATTAAAAAAAAGTGTAATGTAAACTTCCATCATGAAATTAAAAAAAAATGTGGACAATAACATTAAACAAATAACTTGTAGTGCTGTTGGAAGATATCTCATGTAGCAGTATACTTGCAATACTAGGCCCAAGTATATAACACAGGCAACAATGATCCACACCATTTCATGTAAGTCCAGTTATCAATGCAACTTTCAAGAAATTTGTATCTGCATCCAGTAGAGTAATTTTTGTACAGTTCAGTCCAAAACCCATTTTGCTGGTTGTTATACAGATATGTGGCCCAACTTGTGATGCATCAGTGTCTTTATTAGATCTTTTTGCACACAAGTCAAGACAGTCATGTCTTTTAACAAATCAGCTGAGATTACCATATTGATAGGTGATTCCACTGTTGAAGTAGTCCACAGGTGGTGCCCTGATATAGTAGGCAATTCTGTTTAGTGATCAGCTGGTGCATCTATGGCAGGAGGAAGAGTTCATAATAGCAAACACTCATTTGCAGTTACCTCCATATCTTCTCTACGTATGGACTTCAAACACCAACAAAAATATCAGGAATCAAATTGGCTATGTCCTTGTCAATAAATGATTCAGATTTTCTTTAAGATGTGTGGAGACATATCCTGATGCTGAGATTAACTCTGATCTTAGTCTTTTGCTACGCACAACAAATATGAAGATGAAAAACTGCCAACAGTGGATAGAAGCACTTGAATTGTGTTCCATAAACTCCAAACCCGGTACCAAGTCAAATCTGTAGTGAATGAAGTGAGCAAAGAAAAACTAAAGGACATTGAGAGCAAGAAATGCTAGCCTGGGATGACAGATGAAATTCTACAACTGACCAGTCACAGAAGATCCTTCAAAAGTAAAGACCTGACAATGCACAGAGAATAGCAGAAAATAATACAGAAGTAAGTACATATGAAAAGAAACAACATCCTACAAAGGCATGTAGCAAAATATAAGAACTGAGCACAAAGAACATCTCCTTCAACATGTGCAAGAAAGTAAAGCAATTAACAGTGACACAGCAGCAGAGGAAGTGGGCCCACAAACAAACAACATCCTCCCTAGTACTAAAGAGAACCTGGCTGACTGGAAGGAAAACATTGAATATCACTTCCGGGACAATAGATTATATTAGTCATGGCATCTGAGAGAATGATGGTATGTAGCACAAGAGCAGAATTACAACATCCCATAACAATATCAAATATTGGGAAGGCTCCATGTCCTGGTAAAATGCACTTTGACATAGTAAAGCTGCTCAAGGATAAACAATCTCTTTCCATGTTGGTTGGTTTATTCAACAATATCACTCAAAATGGAATTATATCAATGTTTGTACCACTTCTGAAACATCCCATAGCATTGTGCCATGATGACTGGAGAATGGTGAGTCATTTCCTCATGTTATTCCTTAAAATACTACATTCAAAAATATATCATGAGTGTGAAGAGAGCATTGGAGACTTTCAGTTTGGATTCAGGAGTATTTTGGGGACTCAGGTGGTGTACTCCCAGGGTGGTGATTCTTCTGGAAAACCTGCAGTTCTCAGGGAATCACATTTTACCTGGAGAGATCAGGAAAAACTCAGGGAATTCAGTTGCTGAACATGCTGCCTGAACAATGTGCTATACTTCATTGAGTGCTTCACAGCCTGCACTGAGTCCTTCCTACCAACATCATCTTTTCTGCATTGTGCAGGTGGGAACTCTCTGCACAATATATTCTACATTGCCATATCCCCCCCCCCCTCACCCTGGCCACAACGTTCATTAGTCCCTGTCTGTCACCCATGTATTCCCTTCCCTGGTCCCACTCCAACACTTCACAGCCTTCTATTCCACCAATTAACCTGCTAGTCTTTTTTTCCTCCTCTTCTGATCCCCCCCCCCCCTCCCCTCAAAGCTCCTGACTGCAACTGGCAGCACCTACCCTGGTGATGCTCTCACAAGGAGAACTACACGTTCCCCCACCCCATTCCAACTATACTTCCCCTCCCCCATCCCAGCCTCCTTTTTACCGTCACAACCAGATTGCTTCTCCCATCAGGCTTAGTAGCTGTACACAATTCAGTGTCAGCAGTCAGAGCCAGTAGTCAGATGTGTGTGAGTTGTTTCATGTGAATGTGTGTGTGTTTTCTACTTTAGAAGGTGGTCTGTTGGCCGAAAGCTTAAACATATAGCAGTCTTTTTGTTGTGCCTGCCTGCAACTCAACATCTCCTTACACAAAGAGTACCAATCTATCCATTTCATAATATTGTAATCTAATTAATATGCAACATCAAAAGCAAGGGCCCTTTCACAACCTGCTGAAGCACAACCAAATCTACTTCTAAATCTGTCAATAGTTCTCCATCCAAGATAATGTGCTGCACCCTCCTACCAAATTCATACCAGTTCATTAACAAATTTCATTTCACACCCCAAAGAATCACACTTTTGATAATAAACATACATGTGGTACTGAATCTAATGCTTATCATAAATTGAGAAATGACAAGCTTTCAGGATCTCGTGTGAGAAAAGTGTGAATTGAGTTTCCTGTGATCAGAGTTTTTGGAGTCCACACAGGCTGGCATGAAGATGTCACCCTGTTTGACATACCTCACTTCTATTTATATTTGGCTCAGAATATGTTCTAAGATGCTGCAACAAGTGGATGGCAAAAATACTGAATGGTAGTTTTTTGGATCACTCTTTTGTGGATCACTTCTGCTTCCCTTCTTGCAGATGGCTGTGACCTGTGCTTTCTTCCAACTGGGCATAGTTCATTCTTCAAGGGATCTATGGTAGATTGTAGCTAAAAGAGAGACCTACTTAGCTGAGGAGTCAGTGTTTTACACCCATTATACAGTAGTCTGTGTTTCCTTAAATGTTTCATTGCAATGATTGTATGCCATAGTTGGTCTCTCCTATCATGAATTATTCTACAAGGTGCATATCTGTCAAGTGCATGGTCAACTTTTCAACCTGAGCCACAGTTCTTCTAAATGCTCCTCTCCAGATCTTAATGTCTCAAATTCCACACTGAGATACTACAGGCTGTCTCTTTATCTAGTTTCCTGAACATATGAATCATTCTACTTGTTTTTATTGCCATTTGTACATTGGTAATCATTGTTGATACAACTGTCTCATGGTCGCAGATGCCAGTTTTTATGTGGACATCCTCAAAGAGGTCAGACCTATTTGTTTCTATTACATCCAATCTATTTCTATCATGAGTCCACTTCTGAACAATCTGTTCTATGTACTTCTCAGAGAATGCATTCATTAATGTTTTGCAGGACATCTTGTCATGCCCTTGACTTAAAATAGTGTAAATTTTCTAATTGGTTGTTGAATGAGTTAAGTCTTATCCAATTGTAATACAATTGGGGAACTTAAATACTAGTGAATTTAGATCTTTTTCTAAGGTTTTCTGTTACATCTGGAGGTGAGTCTGGCGGTCAGTAGAAATATCTGATTTCAAGTTTATGTCCATCCTTGATACTGAGTCTTGCCCATACAATCTTGCATGCAGTTTCAAGCTGGTGTGTAATGCACAACCTGGCCTGTTTAGGGGGACCCCCTTTTCTGAACCCAATGGCGCAAGTGTCCATGCCATGGCTGTTATTAAGCTGGCAACACCACAGTTACTAACTCTACCTGTCTCTGCTTGACATTACTTCATTTCAACTTTATTTACCTCTTGGCATTCAATTTCCATCAACAGCGATGTTACAATAAAAGTGTTGCAAAATACTGTGGATGGAATTCTAATGAACTGAAAATGCAGGTTGCATTTATTTCAGTCTGTCTTGAGCAAACACTGCTGCCTGTGTTATGATCAGTTGATGCTCCTTCTATGAACAACTAGCACATTTTTAGCCTAAGGAGGAATATCTGTGGCACATGAGGAGTGTACTTATTGTGCAGTTGCTTGTGAAGTGCCCAGCAGAGATCCAATTTTAAACACTGTTGTGCCTTGTAGTAAATGTTCAGCTATAATCCATTCATTCTGTGTGTCTAACCCGTATCTAGGATCATGGTACATAGTTAGGTTAATATACTGGAGAGTTGTGGTGCTGCTAGTTAAAATATTCATTTTGACAACTTTTCATATACCGTAATTGAGAAATAAGGAAATTAAAAAAAATATTGGGGAAATTGAAATCCATTTACCATTTTCTATTTGAAAAAGAGTGCATCATAAATATCAAGTTTAATGAGATTATAAAAAATACCATCATATAGAATCCAGAACTAAGTAACAGTTGCGTCAGCAGAGATGTTATCAAGAAATAACGCTTCAAACTGAAAGCACATATGAGTACAAAAGTACAGATGTAGCTAAAATATGTTTCTTAGCTGAGAGTGCTTATGTTTATGTATTTATAAAATGTTATAGAAAATTATAGTATTCCGTAAATTAGTCAGTCCCAGAAATTACAAATCTTAACTGATAAACAATTCATGGAGGTAGGAATCATAGTCGTGACCTACATGTCAGTAGCCAGTTATTATACTGTACTATGATGTGCAGCATGCAGCACTACTCCCACTCCTCACAAAAAGGTGACCAATTGTTTTGGATTTCACTTCTGGCAACTGAATGTAGACAGTGGCCCTTTGTATAGTGGCATGATCATATTATGGTCATGTTGTCACATCCTCCTTGTTGTTGTGGTCTTCAGTCCAGAGGCTGGTTTGATGCACCTCTTCATGCTACTCTATCCTGTGCAAGGTTCTTCATCTCCCAGTACCTACAGCAACCTACATCCTTCTGAATCTGTTTAGTGTATTCATCTCTTGGTCTCCCTCTACGATTTTTACCCTCCACACCACCCTCCAATACTAAATTGGCGATCCCTTGATGCCTTAAAATATGCCCTACCAACCGATCCCTTCTTCTAGTCAAGTTGTGCCACAAATTTCTCTTCTCTCCAATTCTGTTCAATATCTCCTCATTAGTTATGTGATTTACCCTTCTAATATTCAGCATTCTTCTGTAGCACCACATTTTGAAAGCTTCTATTCTCTTCTTGTGTAAACTATTTATCATCCACTTTTCACTTCCATACATAGCTACACTCCTTACAAATACTTTCAGAAATGACTTCGTGACTCTTAAATCTATACTCGATGTAAACAAATTTCTCTTCTTCAGAAATGCTTTCCTTGCCACTGCCAGTCTACATTTTATATCCTCTCTACTTTGACCATCATCAGTTCTTTTGCTCCCCAAATAGCGACTCACTTACTACTTTATGAATCTCATTCCCTAATCTAATTCCTGCAGCATCACCCAATTTAATTAGACTACATTCCATTATCCTCATTTTGCTTTTGTTCATCTTATATCCTCCTTTCAAGACACTGTCCATTCCATTCAGCTGATCTTCCAGGTCCTTTGCTGTCTCTGACAGAATTACAATGCCATCACAAACCTCAAAGTTTTTATTTCTTATCCATGGATTTTAATTCCTTCTCCAAATTTTTCTTTTGTTTCCTTTACTGCTTGCTCAATAAACAGATTGAATAACATTGGGGATAGGCTACAACCCTGTCTCACTCCCTTTCCAACTACTGCTTCTCTATCATGACCCTCTACTCATAACTGCCGTCTGGTTTCTGTACAAATTGTAAATAGCCTTTTGCTCCCTGTATTTTTACCCCTGCCACCTTCAGAATTTGAAAGAGAGTATTCCAGTCAACATTGACAAAAGCTTTCTCTAAGTCTACAAATGCTAGAAATGTAGGTTTGCCTTTCCTTAACCTGTTTTCTAAGATACGTCGCAGGGTCAGTATTGCCGCACATGTTCCATCATTTCTACAAAATCCAAACTGATCTTCTTCGATGTCAGCTTCTACAAGTTTTTACATTTGTCTGTAAAGAATTCATGTTAGTATTTTGCAGCCGTGGCATATTAAACTGATAGTTCAGTAATTTTCACATCTGTCAACACCTGCTTTTATTGGGATTGGAATTATTATATTCTTCTTGAAGTCTGAGAGTATTTCGCCTGTCTCCTACATCTTGCTCACTAGATGGTAGAGTTTTGTTAGGCCTGGCTCTCCCAAGGCTGTCTGTAGTTTGTAACATTACAGGACATATTGGGACATATTGAAGTATTCGATACTGTAGACTTTTAGGGGATGTCGATATAGATATGCAAAATGTAAAGGGAAACTGGTGATGTTTAAATATTGTACTGTGTCAATATTAGGACATTTTGCACAGAAAGAACAAAAATAGAATTAATGTAAATATATATTAGTATTAGTAACCTATTTTCATTCAATTTTGTAATTATATTTCATTTTGTAAAAGAAAGACTCACTGTTTGCTGTAGTTCTAATTAATTGTATAAATTATCAGTTTTGAGCTAAATTATTTCATATAATATGGACAAGATACTTTTAAAAACTCACCAGCTAAAGAGAAAGTCTGTGAATGATCGTTTAATGCACACTTCTGAAACTTTCTATGGATAAATTCTATATTATGATCACAAAAATGCAAAAACTTGTGAAAACTGTTTCATAGCCTAGTTTCGAAAGACGATTTGTATCAAGAAATATTGCTAAAAAGATTTATTTACGTTTTGAAACACGATTTAAATCATTTTACATATAAATAGTTGTTCTAAATCACTCAAGAAATAACCAGAATCAAATGTCAAGATATTTCTGGAAACATCGGTACAAATCTGGTGAAGGTAACCCACAAGCTGGTAGAAAAATGTTATAAAATCTATTTGGAAAATAAGCTTGTAAGAATTTATATGTACTGATCCTTTGACTTACTTTAATCTGTACTAAAATTCTGTAATGTCTAATTTAGTTTTAAGTCGTGAATTGCTATCGTATTGTAAACAAAACATTGTTAAAGACTCTCATTGTTTGGAAAGATATTAATACACCTAGGAGTTGTCAGTTGGCAGTTCGGATATGCAGTGCGGTTAGCTCGGAGAGTCAGTTGTTGAGTCTGTGAAGTCTGTCAGTTCTGTTTGTAAATAAACGTCTGTAATGAAGAATTACTTGTTGTCGTCAATATGAACTCAAGACCTTTTGCACGAAGCAGACACCTCCTAATGCAACGTTTTAATTTGGTGTTGAGGAGCTGAAATGTTATAATTTGGTGCAGAAAGTCCTGGGACGTTATAATTTGGTTGAGGAAGCTGGGATGTTATAATTTGGTGGATAGAGCTGGGATGTTATAAGTTCTAAATGGAATGTTATCATGTAGTCATGTTGTCATGTAGTAAAATTCATTGAGGCCTCACATACTGATGGCTCTTAAATAATTCGGCCCTATTGTGAACTCAGGCTTTGATAAGGCTTCATTTTAAGGAGATGGATCATGCCTCTGAGCTTTTGCCTATTGACTTCATTGATATAGGGTCATCATCCTAGATTTCATAACTAATGTGTGACATGTGACATAAGGTTCCACGTGTTCCACATACTATAGGTGGAAATATCCATAGTAGCTCACCTGTGCTGTAGCTTGTAGGTCAGTGTTTGGCATTGTTTTGTTCTTATGCATAACATGTACTTTGCTTTTTCAGTTCTTGTGTTTGGCGGTGTGATATGATCATCCTCAGCATAATCAGGATGACTATGAAACAGGAAAGATGATGTGACTCCAGTAGTACCTTGTTTGTTGTGTTGTATATTAAACAATGCTGTATCACATTTCAGTCTCTCTCTTCACTAAGACAGTTACCTCCTTCTCTAAAGTCCTGAGTAATTATTCACCTTCCATTTCTTGTGCTGCAGTTTTGTTAGTGTAATGATAACTGGGAAATCATCAGCACTGTAATGTTCTTCCAGTGGATTTCAGAAAAAGCAGTCGGCATCTTTGTATCTGCGCCCATTATTTATAAAACTTTAACATCATATTCCTGAAGTTTCAGTGCCCATCTCTACAACTGCCAGGGCGAGCAATTCAGGCTTGTCAGCCAGTGCAAAAAATGATGACTTGTCACAATTATGAATGGCCTGCCAGATAAACTGGGCTGGATCATATTGGTTGCCCAAACTGCAAGTCACTCTTTTTCAGTTGTAGAATAATTCTTCTTGGGCTTGCAGAGTACCCTGGAAGTGTAAGTAATCACTCTTTCAGTGCCTTCTTAGATTTCCACTAGTCCTGATTCCATCCATTGTATTGGTCACGTAGAGACTGTGAGGATGAGATTGGAATAATTATTGCAAGCACAGAGGCATTCAAACAAACATTCTTTCCATGCTCCATAAGTGACTGAAGTGGAAAGAAACCCTAATAACAGGTACAATGGGATGTACCCTCTGACATGCACCTCATAGTGATTTGCAGAGTGTAGATGTAGATAAAGAGGTAGATCCTGTAATCACTAGCATCAATGTGTAGTTCCATTTTGGCATTCTCACAAAAAAATACCTGGACTGATGAAGATGTTAGTGACACCTTAAGAATACATAAAGATTTTTTACTCCTTACTGTAAGAAAATTTGGCATCTCTTTGCACTAGTTTTGGTTGTAGTTGTGCCTTGCAGTTGAAATCCTTTATGTAGGGGCCATAGTAATAGCATATCCTGAGGGAACCTCTCATGACACAGATGCACAGAGGAATTGGAAATTTTTTTATGCCTCTTACTTTTTCTGCATAGGTTAGACTCCATTTTCATTGAATAGGTGTCCCAAGATATTTATTTGCTGTGTCCAAAAAGATACTTCCTCAAATTCAGGTGAAGGCCTGTACATAGGATACATTTCAGCACAGTTGTTGAACAGCTTAGGTGCACTTCAGTTGTCTTCAAGAAAAAAACAAGATTATCCAATTAGTAATGTCCATTTAAGATGTCAAAGATGATCATCTATCACATGTTCAATGATGGCATAACTTTAAACTTGTAGTGATCATCGCATTTTAAAAGTGGTCTTCTCTGGGCCAGCCTCACAAACCTAAATCTGCCACTAGCCAGTCTATATACACTCAGCAGGGAAATTTTTTGCTTCCTTCAGACAGTCCAAGATGACATCATTTTCTGGCAATAGGTGTACACTATTTTTGGAGATGTGGTAAGCCACTGGTAATGGATGCAGAAATGCCACATGCCATCTTTGTTATTAATGAAGAATGTACAGAAGAACCAAGGGCTTTCCAGTGGTCCAATGGCATTTTCCCCGTTTCCTTTTGAATTACTCTTGTTCAAATTGAGATACTTAATTGAGGGTTTATTAATGGGGGGATGACCCCAGTGTTGATATGGTGTTTCAAATTGGTGATCTGGTATGCTTTGTCACCAATTTCGACTTGAATGTACCCAAAATTGATGCAGGTTGCCCACCACTCGCCACTGTTTTCTCTCAGTCAAGCTGAGACCTATTGGCAGATGGAAAGTAAAAATGTTTTTTCTTTTTCTTTTTTTTTCTGCTCAGTGATTAAACTGGTGAGAGAGCCAGTTGTATTCGTGTCATCAGCAACCTCAGATATTCTTCAATAGTTGTTGCATAAGTTTGGTGTATCCAACTCTGTCCTTCATTGTTGGTTGTCTTGTTGAGATCAGTGTCAATGATCTAAGAACCACTTCTTGAATTACTGATGCAATCTTCTCCTTTCTGGGTTTGATAGTCAGTGCTGCTACTTCCAGCCACCTGGATCGACATTAAAAGAAGTAAAAAACTCTCATATCTTACTATTTGCTATGTTAAAAGCAACATCATAATCGTCTCCCATGGCTCACTTCAGTTCAACATTCATAAGTTTCTCATACATCTTTTGGCCTACTCTTTTCTCATGTGTTGTTTTGATAAACTGGTGCCATTTAATGAATTCCTTCTTTGTGGTGACATCTTTCAAAATGAGCACTTATAGATCTCCTGTCATGCCCTTCATTAAGAATGAAATTTTATTGTTGGACAGCACCAAAATAGCCTCAATGTATGTCTGTATTTTCTCCTTCTGGTACTGGACTGTGTTCTGCAGATATGTGAACCAGCTGTCGTTTGTCACCAATTTTTTTTCTTAGTTTCCTCCTGAACTATGCCCCATTTTTGTGTTGTTCCCTCATTACTCCTGTATTGTATTGTCCAAGTAAAAATAAACATAGGAAAGACACACTATGCCTTCCCACCAGTTGTATTTATCGACATGGGCAAATCCCTTTAACCATTTCATTGAATCCTGGGCAACATCTCCAGGAAACACTGTTAGATTCTTGAAGTACATGTGACTCTGATACTTTGGTATATATCAGTACCTTGGCAGTTCTGGCACAAGGAGGAAGTGCACACTGTTGCATAAACTCATTGCAGCCAGGGTGATGTCAATACCTGAGATTACCTGACAATGCCGGCCGGCAAACTGTGTTATGTAGAGTTGAGAATCTAATCCAGCAATGAAAGCAGGATTGTCAACAAGAACTATAAGTTCACTCTGAAAACATGATTAACCCCACATGAAAGAACAAACAGAACTGAATTTCCTAACTCTGCAGATTGTGCTTCCATTTGAAACACAGATGAAATGTTACAGTAAATTCTGACATTTTCTTAGTGAGTAAATACCAGACTTTTCCATAAATCACAAATTTTCAAATTATTAGTGATCAATAATATTAAAGGAGGTGGGTATAAAACTGGGAACCCAAACATCATCGGTCACGGACTACAATCACTGCACCACAGTGGACAACATGCAGCATGTGGCAGTATTCCTTCTGTCTTCATGATACTTCTCTGAAGATGCACTTGAATTTGATGTAGTTGAAATGGCTGTAATTACCTCAACTTAAAAAAAAGTTGTACACTCATCATCAAAGTTTATCACATTCATGAATATTTCAAAGCTTGATACAAAAAATACGTAAAAAGAAAAGGTAATTATTCCTCATGCCTGCCTGTGCAGTGGGGTGGTCAGTGTTATCAGACTGTTGTATGGAGGACCCTGGTTCAACCAATGATTTTTCCTCATTGAGAGTATTGCAGTGGGATGCACTCAGCATCATAATGCTAACTGTGGAGACACCTGAGTGAGAAGTAGCAGCCACAAAGTCTGGAAAACTGACAACAGCTGGAAGTGCAGTGTGTGATCCTTCATTTTGTTTCCTGTGGAGACCCGTCATCATATTGTGGAAGTGTTGAGTGATAGGTAGGCATACAATTGAATCAAAATGTAGCGACTCGGCTTACAAACTTTTGTTCTTCTTTATGACATCTAAACTTGGTTGTGCCAAAATGACTGAGTGGCAGTGTTTCAGGTTCAGCATGTTGCCTAGAGAGAGAGAATGAATTTTATCTGGCTGATGGGAATCTGATGGGTAATTTCAGTAGGAGAGGAAGATGACTAGTGAAATTACATATTTACTTGGGCAAAACAAACAATAAAAGTCTAGGTTGTATTACCAACAATTATGAAGGATAGATTGCTACGCACTGTAAAGATGGCACATTGAGTTTCAGACAAGAACATTGTAAAGACTGTTAGACACTGAGGTTTTGGCCAAAGCCTCTCTTTCAGGCACAACAGACCCACATGTTGCCACTATTTCTGGCCACTCAGGCTCGACTGTGGCTGTTGCATTGAATGAAGGCAGCAGTCTGGAATGGAACAGAGATGGGGGAGGGATAGAAGCGTGCATGTGGGGGGAGTGAAGAGCTCTGCTGATGGAGTGTGTTGGAATGAGAAGGCGGTAGGATAAGGCTGCCAGGCAAAGCATCGAGGAGCTGTGAGGGGGTGGAAAAGGAGAGAGAGGTGGGAAGATGAAAAGACTGGTGGGTGCAGTGGCAGAGAGAGGCATACAATGGGAATGGGGGTGTGAATTTGAAGGAGGTGATAGGATAGAGGGGGTGGAAACTGTTAAAAAGCTATGCAGTGATTGCAGCAGAGCTGATATAAGGCATAGCTGCTCTCCCAAGTGTTCCAGCCTCTGATAGGTTAGGATAAGCGTCTGACAAAACTGGGACAGGATGTGTTGGGTGGGTGCATTGGGCAGGTCTTACATCTGGGTCCTCCACAGTGATATGATTCCTGTGGCAATGGGCTGGGACTGGGAGTGGCATAGGGCTGAACTAGAATGTGGATGACAGAACACCACTTTAGTAGGGTGGGAAGGATCCTGAGTAGAGTGTCCATCATTTCAGGGCATGATAATAGACAACCAAAACGTTAATGAAGGATGTGGTGCAGTTGCTCCAGTCTGGAGTGCTATTAGATGATGAATGGGAGGGAGCGGGGGAGCGATTCCTTTGTAAATGGTTCTTAGGGGTGGTGAGAAGATTGGGGGTGTGTGGGGATATAGCAGTGGAAAGCAGTTTGCAGATCTGGGAGATAGTGACTTTCTGTGAAGGCCTTTGTGAGAATTGCTGCTTTCTGGGCAGGAGAGTTGTCACTGCAAATACACTGTCCCTGAGTGGTCAGGCTGTAAGGGAGGAATTTTTTGGTGTGGAAGGGATGGAAGCTGTGAAAATGCAGGTTCTGTTGCTGGTTGGTGTGTTTAATGTGGACTGAGGTGTAGATGGTGCCATCAGTGAGGAGGAGGTCGGTTTCCAGGAAGATGGCATGCTGGGTAGAGAAGGACAAGGTGAAGCGGATGGGAGAGAAGGTGTTGAAGTTGTGAAGGAATGAAGAAAGGTGTCTTACCAGTGAGTCCAGATAATGAAGACATCATTGATGAAATTGAACAAGACTAGGGGATTGGATATTTTGGAGGCTAGGAATTTACTCGAAATGTCCCATAATCAGGTTGACATAGGAGTGTGCCATGCGGGTGCCCATGGCTGCGTGGTGCTGTATATCTTCCCTTCAGATGAGAAGGAGCTGTGTGTTAATAACGTTGGTAAGGTGAATGAAGAGTGAATTAATGAGTTTGGAGTCTGAGGACATTGGGAGAGTTAGTGTTCAATAGTGAAAAGACCATGGGAGTGAGGGATGTTAGTGTATACGGAAGTGGCATCAACAGTGATGAGTAGGGACCCAGGAAGTGAAGGCAGGTGCTAGTTATTTTATCATTTTCATTATTTTTTTAGCTCCATTAACTTGTATACATTATTACTTTTTATGTAAAATCTCTGCAAGGGTTTCTCAGAATCACATATTGTCACTTAACCACTTCCTCTTTTGTAACTTTTTAAAATAATACTTTATTTCTGTTTTTAATTTTCTTATCACTGTAATAACTTATACACCCTGCAAAACCACTATAAACTTTGTCTACTGTATTTTGCATTTTACTTCATTTTATACAATTATGTGATTGACGAATATGTGTAGGCTCGCAGTAGTGACGTGTAACAAGCTTACAACACAAACATATTTTGTGGCTACTGTATCTCAGTTTGGTATGAATGGCAGTGCTGTTAACAGGATGATTCTGCCAGCACTGTGGCCTAGTTTGCACCATATTTTAAACATGTGCGACAGTGCCAAGCTGGTTTTGTGTTAATTTTTTGATAATTGCACTACGGCTTCATTATGTTAGGATATGTTTTAACCCTCAAGTGGGTGTGCCTGTGTATAAAGTGCACTTATCAAAATTAAATGATTTTGTATGGTTCCAAATTGTGTTGTCATGTGTCTAAGTGAGCAGCAGTAATATAAAATACAAAGCGAGCTAGGTGAGAAAAAAATTAACAATCAGGTGGAAAAAAAGGTTACAAACTAACAACAATATCCCTCATTGAGACAGTTTTCTACGAGATAATTAGTGATTGAATAAGCAGTGGACTGGAATCTGATACAACTGCACTGCTTAATGCTTCAAATGCATCATTACTGTCTCTTTAACATCTGTTCTTGGGAACAGAGTTATAGTGAAATTTTATTTCATTGGTGTTTAATAAAACATTAGCTTAGCTCATATTATGTGAAATTATTTTCTCCTTGTTTAAATAAACAAAGATTAAACTGTGATTTTGATGACACATGGCTCACCTTAGCAACATAAATGAAGCTATTCTATACATGTGTACAAAGTGCATTGTGCACGTGGTTGTGTTATGGAAAACAGTGCACTCACTCGAGGGCTAAAACAGGTATGCCTCATTATGTTTTCCATATGTATGAAAGTAATACTTTTCATTATGGTATATTTTATAGTTTTAAGATGTAGACTGTCCACTAGTTATTTTGGTTTCACAATGTTTTGCCGCAGATCTGAAGACTGTCTGGCAGTCTAAGGACCAAAATGTTTTGTCGCCATAGACAGAAATAAAAGAAATGTATTCTCCTTCAGTGTACTGACCTGCTGATAGGATAGCTGGCATACTTGTCCTACTGCAACACCATATTTATTCTACAGAAGTGCGTGGTAAGATAAAAAAATCATATAGTAAACAGTTCTTTTAAAAGTATACATGAGAAAACTTGTTAACAGAACATGGTGTGTTCAAAAACAAAACAGATAGTGTAATCAAACTAAACCTTTCTAAACTGATGATTAGTAATTTCTTCCACCAGTCCCTGCAGTTTTTAGCATGACTTCTTCCACACCTCTGTATGCTCTTTTTCATGTCAGTAAATATGGGACATGATTTGTGAACGTATTAATGAATGAAATGTATAATATTATGTCATTGTTTTCATTTCAACTCAAATTCCTACTTGGTGGCACTGACATTCGTGGTCAATTAAAACCATATGTCGAACTGGGACTCAAACCTGGGACTTTTACCTTTGATGATTAAGTGCTCTACTGACTGAGCTATGCAAGTACAGCTCACAACCTGGCATCACAGCTTTAGTTCTTCCAGTAACTCCCTCCTGCTTTCCAAACTACACAGTTCTCCTGCATACCTTGTGGGACTATCTCCCCCAGAAGAGAGAATATTGCATAGAAATGGCTTGGCTACAGGCTACAGCATTGTTTCCAGAATGAATTTTCACCCTACACTCGAGTGTGTGCCAGTTTGAAATTCCTAGCAGATCAGAATTGTTTGTCAGACCATGATTTGATCCTGGGAACTTTGCAGAGCTTCTGTGGTTTTATCCATCCACCTGAATTTAACTCACCAGCAAAGTATTAGGTATCCCCTTTAAAACATGTCTGTCTCTCTGGACCAGTGTATATTGTGCAAGTGTTTGTGTGACCCTCCACTGTTGATCTGAGTCACAGCACTGAAGTGTCCTGTACATACCTGTTGGCTCACTGACACAAGATGTGGCAGAATGGCAGACATGGACTATTGTATTAGGATATGCCTGTGACCACTTCATGAATGAAGACACCAGAATGGTCAGAGAAGGTGAGACGAAAAAAGGCTATGGGTGTATTAGTGGAACAGAATGCTGTGTAATATTGGAATGGGAACATGGAAGAGTGAAATACAATGGCTAATTAAGGATTAGGCCAGGAGGATTACAGGAACATACACTATGTGATTAAAAGTATCTGTACACTTGGCTGAAAAAGAACTTACAAGTTCATGGTGCTCTCCTTCGGTAATTCTCGAATTCAGTATGATTTTGGTCCACCCTTAGCCTTGATGACAACTTCCGCTCTTGCAGGCATATGTTCAATCAGATGCTGGAAGATTTCCTGGGGAATCGCAGCCCATTCTTCAAGGAGTGCTGCACTGAGGAGAGGTAATGATATCAGTCAGCAAGGCCTGGCACGAAGTCGACATTCCAAAACATGCCAAAGGTGTTCTATAGGAGTCAGGTCAGGACTCTGTGCAGGCCAGTCCATTACAGGGATGTTATTGTCTTGTAACCACTCTGCCACAGGTGGTGCATTATGAGCAGGTGCTCGATCATGTTGAAAGATTCAATTACCATCGCCAAATTGATCTTCAACAGTGGGAAGCAAGAAGATGCTTAAAACATCAATGTAGGCCTATGCTGTGAAAGTGCCATGCAGAACAACAATGGGTGCAAGCCCCCTCCATGAAAAACATGACCACACCATAACACCATTGCCTCCGAATTTTACTGTTGGCACTACACGAGCTGGTAGATGACGTTCATCGGGCAATTGCCATACCCACACCCGGCCATCAGATCACCACCCTGCGTACTGTGATTCATCACTACACACAATGTTTTACCACTGTTCAATAATACAATGTTTATGATCCTTACACTGAGTGAGGTGTTGTTTGGCATTTACCAGTGTGATGTGTGGTTTATGACCATGACCATGAAATCCAAGTTTTGTCATCTCCCGCCTAACTGTCATTGTACTTGTAGTGGATCCTGATGCAGTTTGGAATTCCTGGGTGATGGTCTGGATAGATGTCTGCCTATTACACATTACGACCCTCTTCAACTGTCGGTGGTCTCTGTCAGTCAACAGATGAGGTCATCATTTACACTTTTGTGCTGTACTTCTCCCTTCACATTTCCACTTCACTATTACATTGGAAACAGTGGACCTAGGGATGTTTAGGAGTGTGGAATTCTTGCTTACAGATGTATGACACAAGTGACACCCAATCACCTGACCATGTTTGAAGTCTATGAGTTCCATGGAGTGCCCCACTCTGCTCTCTCATGATATCTCAAGACTACTGAGGTCACTGATTTGGATTACCTGGCAGTAGGTGGCAGCTCAATGCACCTAATTGGAAAAATGTATGTTTTTGGGGGTGTATGGATAATTTTGATCACATAATGTAGTATATATTACAGGGAGAGTGTAATTCAGAAAATCTGGTGTTGTTGAATATGCAGCCAAACACAATGTTCTTCATTTCAGTGACTGCTCCACAGCATGTGCCATCTGGATGCTTCCTGCCAACACCATCTTTCCTGTATTGCATAGGTAGGAGCTCACCTTGCAATGTATCCTACATTCCCATAACCCTCCTGGCCTCAACTTTTGTTAGACACTGTCCTTCACCCACCTACCCACTTCTCTGTTCCCACTCCAGCATTACACAGCCTTCCCTGCCCTGCACTCTATCTAACCTGCAGACTCTCTTCAGCCAGAGACAGTGCTCATGTAAGTATGAGTTGCATTTGTGTGTGTGTGTGTGTGTGTGTGTGTGTGTGTGTGTGTGTGTGTGTGTGTGTGTGTGTGTGTGTTTTGTCTAGTTCAGAAGAAGGTGTTTTGGCCGAAAGCTTATGTGTCTCACAGTCATTTTGTTGTGTCTGACTGTGATTCAACATCTCTGCTATATGGTGAGTAGCAATCTGTCCATTTCATAATATTGTCATTATTCCATCCTGGATTTTCCTGGTTGATGATGATGATCAGTTTCAGATCTGAGAGGAATTGCTGCTGCCAGTGAATGTAGGTTCACTTTAACCAGTTGTGAAGGGGGCTGCACACAGTTGACATTTGGAGTCAATTGCCTCATGAAAGGCTGTTTCTCACAGTAGCACATAAATCTGCCCATCGTCAGTGGGCCAAAAGACACAGAAAGTGGGCAGCGGCTGACTGGAAGTGTGGGCAGTGGTCTGACGAGTCTTAATGTTGCTTCCTTTCATACAGTGCAATACACTGAGTGTGTCAAAGACCAATCCACTGTGTGCAGATGGTAAATGTCAGGCCACAGGTTGTTTTGTGATCTTACTCCCACAGAAAATGTCAGACTATTTGGAACACTCGGAGAAACATATCAGTCAACATTTGTGCATTTGGTATCTATATGAGTAGCTTCAGCTGGATCCAGCACACATGAAGAAACATGGGCTCTCTTTCATGCCGCACTGAGACCGTTATTGGGACTGGAGACAGTGTTAAATGGTATTAGCATTACGTGGTTCTGATGATAGTTTTTCATTTCCAGTGTGCTTATTATCAAATTTTAATCCAAAGTATTTCACGCATCTCTTATACATACATATCCTCATATTTTATGCTGAAGTTAAGTGTAAAGCTGTTGCAGGTTCACAACTGCCTAAAGCAAGTTAATTCGGTGTTTAAAACAGTGAATTGTTAGTAAACATTCATTAATGACCAAGAAAATTTTGTTAATACCTCCTTCTAAAACCATAGTTAATTTGTTATTTATTGCAATTTGTGAGCCATTCGCAAACAAAACAAACTTATTCTCTGGTAGCGTTCATTGTTAAATGGTCAATAATATGGACAAGAAAGGTAAGAGATGTATTATGGAAACGTCTGGAATGCTATTTGCAATAATTTTCCAGTTGGATGAAAACTGATATCATAGTGTGAGACTCTTCACATTGACACCATTCATTTTGGGGAGATAGATATAACTGGAGTCCTTTTGCAGAATTTTATGAGACACTGTTTTCCCTGCCATGAATAATAAAAAGAAAACTTGGTACTTTCTAAAGCAATTGTCCGACATTTGTATCTGTTTTCCATTACAATTAATTTCATCTAAAAAATGTCATGGTAAATGTCCTTTTAACTTTTTTCTCTCCAGTCAGGCTGCTCTAGGTTTTTTATTTATTTATTTATTTCCATATGACCACAGTTACCCTTATCATGAAGAAATCAAAATCTCATTGCTAGATTATTATCTCCACCCAACAATTCCCAACTGGCTAATAAGTTGAATCATCTACCTTATGGAACCACTTCATGTACTACAAACACACTAATGAGAGGAAGGAAACAGCCACTTGTTCGGACACTTCTCTTATCTGCCAAACCAAAACCCTGTGTCTCTTTATTAAAATGATTGCCACAAAGCTCTTCAAATTGAGGCAGTCTACAATGATGTCACCTAATATTCTACTCCAATTATTGTACATGCTAGACTAGAACAGTAAGATAGCATTATGTCAATAATGCGTCTTGGGCTTTGACTACCTGACAAGTTAATGCTTCATTTCACATTTTTTATAAATGAAATCATTTTCATGTGCAGGATTGTTGAGGACTGAAGGAAAAATATTTAACTTATATTTTTTTGAAAAATAATTTTGTTTGTAACATTGCTTATCTGCAAAACTGAATGTACATTATCATGTTTACCAATACCAATTTAGAGCTGCCCCAGTTCCGAGAAGAAAGGCGATCAGCATTGTTAAACTCTGACTGACAGGATAAAAAAATCAGTTCACACTTTGCTTTGCAGATGTGCAAAGCAGTGTGTGGAGGTTGACATCTGAGCTGCTCACAATGGGAGTTACACTGCAAATCTTGTGTCCACACAGAAATACCTTATTTTGATGGACCGTTCATTTACATTTATCATCTACATCATGTACATCTACATCCATAACTTTCAAACCACTATGAATTTCTTGGCATAGGGTACTTCCTGTCATACCAGTTACTGGGCCTTCTTCGCATTCCATTCACCATTTGAGTTTGGAGCATGGGAAGAATTATTGTTTAAAGATCTCTGTACGTAATTAATCTGATCTTGTCCTCATGGTCCCTATGGGAGCACTCATAGTGACTGTAGTATATTTCTAGATTAACCATTTAAAACTGGCTATTCAAAATTCATAAGTAGGCCTTCTTGGAATAGTCTGTGTCTATCTCCAAAAATCTGCCTGTTCACTTTCTTCAGCAACTCCATGACACTATCCCATGGTTCAAACAACACTGTGACCATTTGCACTGCCCTTTTCTGTGTATGTTCAATATCCCCTGGTAGACTGTTTGTTATGGGTCCCAAAAACTACAGCAATATTCTAGTGTGGTCAGATGTGTGTTTTGTAAGCTATCTTCTTTGTTGACTGATGGCACTTCCTTAGTATTCTACCAATGAGCCAAAGTCTTCCACCTGCTTTATCCATAACTGAGCTTGAGCCATTTCATATGCCTACAAATTATTATACACATGTATTTGTGTAGTTGATCAATTCCAACTGTGACTTGTTGCATTCATAAGATACTATGCTTATTTCTTTTGTGAAGTGCAAAGTTTTACATTTTTGTAAATTGAAAGCAATTGTCCATCTTTGCACCTCTTTGAAATCATATCAAGATAACACTGAATATTTGTGCAGCTCCTTTCAGACAGTACTTCGTTATAGATAACTCAATCATCTGTGAAAAGTCTGAGATTACTATTAATATTTTCTTAAATGCCATTAACATACAACATGAACAGCAAGAGTCCCATCACATTTCCCAGGGGCACACCCGGGTTTACTTCCACATCTGTCAATGGATTCCCATTTGAGGCAATTTGCAGCTTCCTACCTATCAAAAAAATCCTCAGTGCAGTCACAAATCACACATGGCTTCCCCTGTGATTATACTTTTGGTAATAAATGTATATGTGGTACTGTGTCAAACGATTTCTGGTAAGTCAGAAATACTGCATCTACCTGATGGTCTTTCTGGAGGTCATGTGAGAAAAGTGAGAGTTCTATTTTATGTAATTAATGTTTTTGGAATCCATGTTGGTTGACATGGTGAACTCATTCTACCTGATATACCTCATTACATTTGAGCTCAGAATATGGTCTAAGATTCTACAGCAAATGGATGTTGAGAATAATGGATGGTACTTTTGTGGATCACTTCTGCTCCCCTTCTTGTAGATGGCTGTGACTTGTGCTTTCTTATAATTACTGGGTGTGGTTTTTTGTTTGAGGTATCTATGGTAGATTATAGTTAAAAGACGGCCTAACCCAGCCACAAATTCAGTATAGAACCTGACAGGGATTCCATTGGGCCCTGGAGCTTTGTTCAGTTTTATGTATTTCAGCTGTTTCTCAACACTACTGACACTAATGTCTGTAACACTGATCTCTACAGTACTGTGAGAATTAAACTGCAGCAGTACGCCTGGATTTTCGTTTGTAGAGGGACATTTGAAAATCAAATTCAGCATTTTTACTTTTGATTTGAAACCCTCAATTTTAGTACCTGGGCACTAACTTTGATACCATTAAAGCCTGTACATGTAACCAACATTTCTTCAGGCTCTGTGAGAGATTCTTAGATAATATTCTGGTATGATAGATGTTGAAGGCTTCATGCATTGACCGCTTGGCAACCAGATACGTTTCATTCAACATCTCCCTATCTCTAGCCCTACACTTTTTTTCCTTACCTATTATGCAGTAGTCTCTCTTTCTTTAGAAGTTTCTTTATGATGACTGGGTACAATATAGGACCTCTCTCAACTTGAAATATTCAACATGGTATATAATCTATTGAGTGCCTGGTTAAGCATTCCTTTAAACCTGAGATACAGTTCTTCTACATGCTCCCCTCCTTAGGTAAATATTTGGTGACTGGGATCTCCAACGTTAGGCAGTTGATGGAGCCCCTTAGGGAAATAGTGGAAAGGTCGGGGAAGAAGGCCAGTGTTCACTCTGTCTGCTTGCTGGGGGGTCTCATACAAGATGTGGAGGAGGCCCTGCCGATGGTGATAGAGAGTACTGGGTGCACCTGACAGCAAATTGTTGCTCATGTCGGCACCAATGACTCCTGCCATCTGGGTTCAGAGGTCATCCTCAGTTCATACAGGTGGTTGGCTGAGTTGGTGAAGGAGGAAAGCCTCACTTGTGGGGTGGAATCTGAGCTAACTATTTGTAGCATCGTTCCCAGAACCAATTGCGGTCCTCTGGTTTGGAGCCGAATGGAAAGCTTAAACTAGATGCTCAGACGATTCTGCGGGGATCTGGGGTGCAAATTTCTCAACCTCCGCTATCAGGTGGAGTAATGTAGAGTCCCCCTGAATAGGTCAGGCATGCACTACACGCAGGATGGCGCTACAAGGGTAGTGGAGTACGTGGGGAGTGCACATGTGGGTTTTTTAGGTTAGAGAATTCCCTCCCTAGGCCCGACAAGGTGCCTCCTGAGACACGACAAGGTAGCAGTAGGCAAAACGCAACAGGGAATAACAATATAATGTGATAATAGTAAACTGCAGGAGCGTCTGTAGAAAGGTCCCAGAACTGCTCTCATTAATGAACGGTCACAATGCCCACACAGTACTAGGGACAGAAAGTTGGCTGAAACCAGATGTAAACAGTAATGAAATTCTAAACTCAGATTGGAATTTATACTGCTGAACAGTGAAGGGGGAGGTGTGTTTATAGTGATAAAAAGTGCAATAATATCGAAGGAAATTGACGGAGATCCGAAATGTGAAATAATTTGGGTGAAGGTCATGGTTGAAGCAGGCTCAAATATGGTAACTGGATGTCTCTATAGGCCCCCTGGCTTAGCATCTGTTGTGGCAGAGCACCTGAAGGAAAATTTGGAAAAATTTCGAGTAGATTTCCCCATCATGTTATAGTTCTGGGTGGAGATTTTAATTTGCCGGTTATAGACTGGGAGACTCAAATGTTTGTAACGGGTGTCAGGGACAAAGAATCCAGTGAAATTTTTTTAAGTGCCTTATCTGAAAACTACCTTGAGCATTTAAACAGAGAACCGAATCGTGGCAATAATATATTAGACCTTCTGGTGACAAACAGACCCTAACTATTTGAAACAGTTGATGCAGAACAGGGAATCAGCTATCATAAAGTGGTTACTGCATCAATGATTTCAGCCGTAAATAGAAATATTAAAAAAGGTAGGAAGATTTTTCTGTTTAGCAAAAGTGACAAAAAGCAGATTTCAGAGTACTTGATGGCTCAACACAAGAGTTTTGTCTCAAGTACAGATAGTGTTGAGGATCAGTGAACAAAGTTCAAAACCATCATACAATATGCATTAGATGAATATCTGCCAAGCAAGATCATAAGAAATGGAAAAGAGCTACCATGGTACAACAACCGAGCTAAAAAACTGCTGCAGAAGCAAAGGGAACTTCACAGCAAACATATATATAGCCAAAGCCTTGCAGACAAACAAAAATTATGCGAAGTGAATGTAGTGTGAGGAGGGCTATGTGAGAGGCATTCAATGAATTCGAAAGTAAAGCTCTATGTACTGACTTGGCAGAAAATCCTAAGAAATTTTGGTCTTATGTCAGAGCAGTAGGTGGATCAAAACAAAATGTCCAGACACTCTGTGACCAAAATGGTACCGAAACAGAGGATGACAGACTAAAGGCTGAAATACTAAATGTCTTTTTCTAAAGCTGTTTCACAGAGGAAGACTGCACTGTAGTTCCTTCTCTAGATTGTCGCACAGATGACAAAATGGTAGATATTGAAATATACAACAGAAGGATAGAGAAACAATTAAAATCACTCAAAAGGGGAAAAGTCGCTGGACCTGACGGGATATCAGTTCGATTTTACATAGAGTACGTGAAGGAACTTGCTCCCCTTCTTGAAGGGGTGTACCATAGGTCTCTAGAAGAGCATAGTGTTCCTAAGGACTGGAAAAGGGCACAGGTCATCCCCATTTTCAAGAAGGGACATCGAACAGATGTGCAGAACTATAGACCTATATCTCTAATGCCAATCAGTTGTAGAATTTTGGAACACATATTATGTTCGAGTATAATGACTTTTCTGGAGACCAGAAATCTACTCTGTAGGAATCACCACAGGTTTCAAAAAAGACGATTGTGAGTAACTTAGCTCTCGCTATTCGTCCACGAGACCCAGAGGGCCTTAGACACAGGTTCCCAGGTAGATGCCATGTTTCTTGACTTCTGCAAGGCATTCAATACTGTTCCCCAGAGTCATTTAATGAACAAAGTAAGAGCATATGGACCGTCAGACAATTGTGTGATTGGATTGAAGAGTTCCTAGATAACAGAACACAGCATGTCATTCTCAATGGAGAGAAGTCTTACAAAGTAAGAGTGATTTCAGGTGTGCCACAGGGGAGTGTTGTAGGACCGTTGCTGTTCACAATATACATAAATGACCTTGTGGATAACATCGGAAGTTCACTGAGGCTTTTTGCGGATGATGCTGTGGTATATCGAGAGGTTGTAACAATGGAAAATTGTACTGAAATGCAGGAGGATCTGCAGCGAATTGACACATGGTGCAGGGAACGGCAATTGAATCTCAATGTAGACAAGTGTAATGTGCTGCAAATACATAGAAAGAAAGATCCCTTATCATTTAGCTACAATATAGCAGGTGAGCAACTGGAAGCAGTTAATTCCATTAAGTATCTGGGAGTAGGCATTAGGAGTGATTTAAAATGGAATGATTGTTGGTAAAGCAGATGCCATTCTGAGATTCATTGGAAGAATCCTAAGGCAATGCAATCTGAAAACAAAGGAAGTAGGTTACAGTACACTTGTTCGCCCACTGCTTGAATACTGCTCAGCAGTGTGGGATCCATACTAGATAGGGTTGATAGAAGAGACAGAGAAGATCCAACGGAGAGCAGCGCGCTTCATTACGGGATCATTTAATAATCGCGAAAGTGTCACAGAGATGAGAGATAAACTCCAGTGGAAGACTCTGCAGGAGAGACACTCAGTAGCTCGGTACGGGCTTTTGTTGAAGTTTGGAGAACATACCTTCACTGAGGAGTCAAGTAGTATACTGCTCCCTCCTACGTGTGTCTTGCGAAGAATCCATGAGGATAAAATCAGACAGATTAGAGCCCACACAGGGGCATACCAACAATCCTTCTTTCCGCGAACAATACGAGACTGGAATAGAATGGAGAACCGACAGAGGTACTTAAGGTACCCTCCGCCACACACCATCAGGTGGCTTGTGGAGTATGGATGTAGATGTAGATGTAGATTTCATGTTTCTTATTGGGACATAACACTGCTGCCCCTTTATATAGTTTGCTGAAAAAATGAAACCTACTAGACTTGTTTTAGTTGCCCTTTGTTCATTGGTAATAATTGGTGCTACAACTGATGATACCATTTTCAATTTTTCCAATTTACTGGTGGATGATCTAAATCCCTCTGATTATGACAGTAGAACTGTGGAACTTTCAA
This sequence comes from Schistocerca gregaria, assembly GCF_023897955.1. Classification (NCBI taxonomy): domain Eukaryota; kingdom Metazoa; phylum Arthropoda; class Insecta; order Orthoptera; family Acrididae; genus Schistocerca; species Schistocerca gregaria. Next base: position 861,542,106 of record NC_064922.1, read on the forward strand.
TTTAGTGAATTAAGATTTTCTGTAAAATTTTGGGTTACATCTGAAGGTGGTCTGATGGACAAATGAAGGGTCCCACACTTAATACTGAGATTTACCTGAAGAATCTTGCATGCAGCTTCAATTTTGAGCTCAATGGATTTGAGTTCCTTGTGAACTGCAACAAATATACCACCTCCATTTACCATTAGTCTTTACTTTCGATATACTCTTAAATTTCTCCCAAAAATCTCACTGCTAGGAGGTTCAATTTTTAGCCAGATGTTTGCGCCTAATATTATGTGAGCTCCACTGTTTTTTAGGAGTGCTTCAAAATCTGACACATCATTGCATTCACTCTGAACACACATTATTTCAATCTGTTGTTGATGCTATTTCATCACTTAACAATTACTGACCTGTTTCTGTGCCAACACTGTATCTCAAAATTTTGAGACAGTGATATACTGTGGAATATACTGTTAAAATAATATACTTACCAAATCATAATTTACATTTCAGAATAATATATATACACATTTACTCATTAAATATTACTGGGATCAAATAATAGAACAGAACCTGTTGGTATTTTCTATGAACAACCCAAGACATTTAACAATGTAAATCACAAATTTTTGATAGAAAACTGAGGTTTTTGTGGAATTACCAGCATAGCTAACATATGGAGCACATCATATTTAATTAAAAGAATTCAGGGAGCTGTCCTTCATATTTCATCAACTTAAGAAAAGGTGTCTTTTAGGGTGGCAGGGGGGAGGTATGGGAGACTCATTAATCGAGTTTCACAATGTTCAATATTGGGTCTTCTGTTGTTCATTACATATTTTAATGATCTTCCATTTACTATGCATCAGTTGGAATCAGTTCTTTTTGGAGACTACACCAGTGTTATAATTAGTCAGGAAACCCACGCTTCTTTAAGGAATCAAATACCCATGTATAAAACTGCCTCAGCCTTCTGATTACTTTATGAATGAGGTAATGTATTAAATAATTGACATTAGGCATGTAAATGGGAATAGTTTAGAAAAGGTTTGAAATCATGTGTAAAGTTTTTTGTAAGTTGCCTGATCTCTCATTATCAAACAGTAGATGAGTATATTCTGGGTAATTTGTACTCTGTTTTGAGCAAAAGCTAGTTTTTCATGCATGTGTCATATATCATATATCAGTGACAAAAATGTTGGTAAAGGTTTGAAATTGTGTGTTGGATAAATTTAGTCTTGGTATTTGCATGCAGTGAGTTATGTTGCCTCTGGACATTGAAAAAGGAACTAAAAAGTGTTGTACTTTAATCTCAAAGATACAAGAAGAAAATATGTTGGACTGTCATACCAGAGGAATACTCTGAAAAACTGTTTTATCCTTGATAGACAAAGGACTAATTTCAAGATTCTTTTATCACTTCCAGTATTAACTACTTTTTTGTTCTGATGTGCTGGTGTAAAGACATACTGTATAATTTCATGTCTATGTGTGTGTTAAATGATGAAAAATGTGTTTTATAATTTCTGTCAAGATCAAGCCTAAATCCCATACCAATGAAGTACAAATTATTCTGCTAATTCGAGAAGTTCAATTTTAGATGGAGGCAACAATCATGATGATGCTGCTCAACAATAGAGGTACATGATTGTGCTCACTACTTTCCTTTGGTGGCCGCTAAGATTAATTCCGATGTGTTTTTGCTGAGACATTCAGAACCTGCAATCTTCCTTTTTTCGTATTAGAAATATGAGTCCGATAGACAAAGAAATATTCTTAAATTTAAATAATTGCAATTCTTTTACCCAGGCCATGGGGAATGATGGAACGTACATGCCTCTACCCCGATTGTAGGTTCGCAATCTCCAAGTGTGTTACGACATAATTATTTTACAAAAATAAATTAAGATAGATCTTTCTCATCAGATCGCAACCACTCGCACATGAATGTACGTACCCTCTGAATATGTCTAGTCAGTCATGTGCATTATTCTAAAGCTTTTCTGTTAATATTCAGTGGACTGCATCTCCGTAATTAATTTTTGTTTATGCCGCAAATCACACTTCCCACGAAGTATTTATTATGCAAGTTTCAGGCTCCATTTAATGTCAAAAATTCTGAAGTATGGCTGACTAAGCAAACTGCTACAATAATTTCATATCTATAAAACTACAATAAGACAAAACAACAATAACATAACAGAGAGGGTACATTACAACATACACCGTTTATAACAGTAATACTTGTATTACTATGTTGAACCTCTCTCATAAAGTTATACATTTTTAATGAGTAGATTATGACAGCATTTTAAATTTGGTAACTATTTATATAGCTATTGAAAATCAAATTTTTGTTGCTAGTGGAGGTCATTAGATAGGGAACCTGTAACAAAGTCTGGCTTTTGTGCCTGGGATAGTCAGTAATATGGATCCCAATAGGCGTAGAGCAACATAGGAAATTGTAATAACACATTTAGAAGAATTGTTGTCAGTTCTTCTGTAAATGCAGTGTTTCACAATTTTTAGATAATGCTGCCTATTCAATTATGCACACCAAAAATAGAAAATCGAAAAAAAATTCAATTTAAGACTTATTAAAAAAGGCCCTTTGATACAAATTATAGCAAGCTTTGGAGGGATACAAACCATTTTACCTCAGAAAGAGATGAATAATACTGCTACCAAAATCTTTGGTCACTTGGACAGTGATGTTTAAAGGCTGGCAGATAGCAAAATTAATTTATCAAGTAAACTGAAAAGTTCCTTATGTGTAACTTCTTATTTTCTATGGTAGAATTTTTATTGAGATGCTTTTTCCTTATTTAGTGCAAGAATGTTACATGAAGGAATAACACACATATGATGTTCTGGCCTATTGATCCGTGGATTGATGCCACATGTTACTAGACTAAATATTGCTCTCTGTATGTGAAATGACCTGTTAATGGTATGCATGGAGACATATTTAAATACTGAGTGTCTGTGGGCAGAATATGTGCAGTAGGACTACTCGGTGGGAAGCCTATCACAACCTGGACAAGCTGATGGTTGCTTGTGGCACCTATGCCCCTTGGACAGTGCTTCAACTGCCTGTATTACATGGTGGTTTTCCATGTTATTGAGGCACCATTTTCATGGTGTAAAAATGTCTTCTGTAGTATTTATCTTGTAAGGAATAACTTTTCATCAGATGTATGTTGTGAGTGAAGTCCAATTGTTAACCAAATTAGAAGTATCGAAGAGGGAGGAGGAAGGTAGATATCAGCCTTTAGAGTGACTTAGGATATGACATCAGTGACATGCTGAAGAAGTTGTGGTGCGGTTCGTTAACAGTTCTCTCATGAAAAATCTAACTAAAATTAGTTTCCTTCAGTTCCAAACAAAACTTAAGACTCCTGGAGGAATTAATGTTTACATAACAATCAATTAATGATACAGTTATACTTTTAAAAATGTTTAGGTGTCCATAGGAAAATTACACAACTGGCCATTAAAATTGCTACACCATGAAGATGATGTGCTACAGACGCAAATTTTAACAGACAGGAAGAAGATGCTGTGATATGCAAATGATTAGCTTTTCAGAGCATTCACACAAGGTTGGCGGTAGTGGCGACACCTACAATGTGCTGACATGAGGAAAGTTTCCAGCCGATTTCTCATACACAAACAGCAGTTGACTGGCGTTGCCTGGTGAAAAGTTGTTGTGCTGCCTCGTGTAATGAGGAGAAATGCGTACCATCACCTTTCTGACTTTGATAAATGTTGGATTGTAGCCTATCGCAATTGTGGTTTATCTTATCGTGACATTGCTGCTTACGTTGGTCAAGATCCAATGACTGTTAGCAGAATATGAAATTGGTGGGTTCACAAGGGTAATACGGAACGCCATGCTGGATCCCAACAACCTCGTATCACTAGCAGCCGAGATGACAGGCATCTTATCCACATGGCTGTAATGGATCTTGCAGCCACATCTCGCTCACTGAGTCAACAGATGGAGACGTTTGCAAGACAACAACCACCTGCACGAACAGTTCGATGACGTTTGCAGCAGCATGGACTATTAGCTCAGAGATCATGGCTATGGTTACCTGTTGATGCTGCATCACAGACAGGAGCGCCTGCAAGGTGTACTCAACGATGAACGTGGGTGCACGAATGGCAAAACGTCATTTTTACGGATGAATCCAGGTCCTGTTAACAGCATCATGATGGTCGCATCCGTGTTTGGCGACATCGCGGTGAATGCACATTGGAAGCGTGTATTCCTCATCGCCATACTGGTGTATCACTCGGCGTGATGGTATGGGGTGCCATTGGTTACACGTCTCAGTCAACTCTTGTTCGCATTGACGGCACTTTGAACAGTGGACATTACATTTCAGATGTGGCAACGACCCGTGGCTTTACCCTTCATTCAATCCCTGCGAAACCCTACATTTCAGCAGGATAATGCACATCCGAATGTTTCAGGTCCTGTACGGGCCTTTCTGGACAAAGAAAATATTCGACTGCTGCTCTGGCCAGCACATTCTCCAGATCTCTCACCAATTGAAAAGGTCTGGTCAATGGTGGCCGAGCAACTGGCTCGTCACAATACACCAGTCAGTACTCTTGATGAACTGTGGTATCGTGTTGAAACTGCATGGGCAGCTGTACCTGTACACGCCATCCAAGCTCTGTTTGACTCAATGCCCAGGTATATCAAGGCTGTTATTATGGTTGGAGGTGGTTGTTCTGGGTACTGATTTCTCAGGATCTATGCACCAAAATTGTGTGAAAATGTAATCACATGTCAGTTCTAGTATAAAGTATTTGTCCAATGAATACCCGTTTACCATCTGTATTTCTTCTTGGTGTAGTAATTTTAATGGCCAGTAGTGTACATTCTCCAGACAATAGAAATATCATCATCAGCAACACTCACCCTGAGTACACACATCCAGGTTAAACATATAACAATTTAAAATGTAATACTTGAGAAGTAATTGAGATATTTATTGAATGTATGTTTTTACAAGTGTGGTACCTCATAATGTTTTTTTGCACACCTAATACTCTTGAATATGCACACTGGAAGTGGTGCAATAGATATATAATCTGTATTCCAATTCTTCCCAAGTGTTTTCCAGCACTGCAGGAGTAACATTTGTGACAGTTGAACAAATGAGATGTTGCAAAAAATGGCTCTGAGCACTATGGGACTTAACATCTATGGTCATCAGTCCCCTAGAACTTAGAACTACTTAAACCTATGGCATGGTATGCCATATGTTGAAAATTGGATTTCAGTTTGCACTATCACATAACATGGTTGTAGGTAGCACTATTTCCCATGCAAAAGCATCACATCATGAGGGAGTGGTGGCACAACATACAGCTCCAACATGTCTATTTATGTACGGATACTGACATGTGTTCACATGGACAAAGCAGTTATGCATGTGCAACTGCTGTAAGCAAATACATATAACATTTTGAGTTACCATACTTGTAGAAGCAAGTAGCCAATGAATATCTCAGTTATATCTCAAATTTTTATGTTTTATATTATTCTCTATTTAACCTGGAAACCCTGTATTACTTCTGGGTGATGTGAATGTCTCTAAATCAGCAAATTTTGGGTATTTCCATTCTCTTACATGTTATGGTTTAATCTCTTTGGCAGCATGTCAGTTTTGAAAAAAATCTTCAAGGCACAGAAAAAAAGAGTCAGAAATGTGCAGTGTATATCCAAGAATGCTATCATGTAGCCTTTTTCTCACAGCTTGAAATTATGTCCATAACTTTACAACATACATATTCTCTTGTGATTTTTGCTGTTAACAATTTCTCTAATTATGAGATAAATGGTATATATTACATACATAACACCAGAGAAAAGGATAACCTCCACTGACAGCTAATGCACCTATCATTAGCACAAAAGGGTGTAGTACTACAGTGTGTGTGTATGTGTGTGTGTGTGTGTGTGTGTGTGTGTGTGTGTGTGTGTGTGTGTGTGTGTGTCAAACATGTGTTAGTTATGAAAGAAAATTGTCAAAATTATAGTGTACATAGAGTTGAAAATAATTAGTGAATTCTAGCTAGAGGGAAATCTATCAAATCATGTTGATTACTATAAGTCAGTAAGTTCCTTCTGGAGATTTGTAAATATTGAGATAAGTTCTGTTGTCTTCCTCAAAAAGATGTTTCACGATGATATATTTTAGTGTGTCTGAAAAATGCTCTTAGACAGTTATTCTCCATGTATTTTAGAAAACCAATGTTAGTAAGCGATTTTCCTGGGGCAGGGAATACAGTACCAATTGCAGTCTGCCTATCTAACAGCTTCCAGGGGCAAAAAAATTGATTTTTCAATATTTCATACAAACAGTGGCCAAATTAAAAAATTTTATACAGACATAATTTACTCATTAAGAGGTATGTGAAAGATTCATTGTAACAATACAAGTATTACAGTTTATAAAGCGCGTACATGTTTCAAGATGTGTAACTTATCATGAGCAAAATCCCAAACAATGTTTATCCAGTATTTGACAATAAGAGCACTTAGGGGCATACAGTAAGCCTTACACATGACTTAAATCATTTTTTTAATTTTTTTTTTTTTTTTTTTTTTTTTTTTTTTTTTTTTTTTTTTTTTTTTTTTGATTGCATGCTTAATGTCAGATACTGAACACATTAACTCATTTGTAAAACCAGTAGAAAAATGCTTCTGTCAGAGCACAAGAAACGTAAATATGTTTCCCTTAAAAGATCCCTGAAAGGAAAGTGGGAAAGCAGTGGTTCCAGTTATCATTCTGTATTCCGCAACAAAAATTGTGGCATGCAAACATATTCTCACTCTTTTAACACAGAACATTCTAAATCCTTTTATCCAGTTTCTCTTTGTAGTAAAAAAGCCTTTATGCTCAACATCTGCCTCTCACTGGCTCAGTCTATGCATGTCTCTCTTCCACTGTCTCCTTTTTCTCCCGTTGATTTACAGAATATACCACTGTCATTGTCTCCTCTCTCACTTACACTGCCTCCTTTTGTATTTCTTTCACACCACCCTGTCTCCCGCCATACCTCAGCAACTCAAAAATTCTGGAGGGTTCAACTTATCCTCCCCCCCCCCCCTGCCCCATACCAATATGTTCAAAATTTCAGTCCAACATGTGCCCTCTCCTGTACCTGTGTATTAAAGACATTCGTTGGTCTGGGGAGCAGGGTCTAGGCTCCACACCTCCCCCTCCCCTCCAAGCCTTTGTATGTTCTCCACTCATCTGCATTTTTTCATTTCCACTTTCTCCTCTATCTTTTCTATCTTTCATTCCCACTGCTTCTATTTCCATCCATCCCATCTCTTTCTCTCTCTTTATTTTACCACCACATTCACTGGCTCTGTCAAACTTTTTGGCGAGGAAGGCAGAATCAGAATTGAGGCAGCTAGTTCCCCACTTATCTGCCAGGGTTTTTTAAAGAGCAACGTATTCACCATTCTTATACTCCAACAAGAGCATTTTTCTACTGGTTCTCTTCTGTTTATATAAAATGAATTCTGTAGGTGAGTAAAGTTTTGACAGTTTATATGTATACACAGACACATTTATATACTTTGACACATATAAACAACAAATAAGAACACATAATATAATGTTAACACAAAATCGTTTCCTTTAAATTTGTTCTTTTCAGGTATGTTAAGATCCTTTTTAGCCTATTTTTGTCCACTTGGCGCATATTTGTATGGATGTGAAGTACCCATTATACAGAGAAAGCACGCTATAAAGTTTTATCAGTGAAAAAAAATGTTGACTAAAGATACCGTTTGGTGATCTCAGAATCCCTGTGATGACTTCAGAAATCTTTCCATGTGTTCACTGTGTCAGTTAAAACTACATTTACACCTCAGACTGGATATTATGTGCACAAGTACAGTGGCTTTGAACCTCTGGTTCTCAGTAAGGGAAAAAGGTAGTGAAAAATGTTTCAAGGCTCCCTGAGATCATCATCTTAAGAATATATGGTAAAAATTTAGATGATTTGCCACGAATAGAAAGTATAGAATTGGCCATTCCCCCAGTTGGTATGTTTGGTAACCCAAAATCATTGTTTTATAATTGTATCTTGATAATAGATAAGGGTTCTCTAAAACAAGAAAATGGAATTTTTAGACGAATACCTAAAGAATGTACAACTAAAATTTGATCCATTTGCTATGATTATTTATTCAAATAATTGCTTCCTATAGTGCAAAATTGTTAAAAACTGGTTTTTGTGGTTTTCTGCATAAGTACGATAACTTTGAACCTTTGGAGCTTGGTAATAGATACTGACATTGAAAAATGTTTCAAAGCTCCTGAAAGTATCATCTTAAGTACATATGGTAAAATTTTCAATGATCCGCCATAAACAGGAATTATAAAAGTGGCCATCCACCAATTGGTACTTTTCATACCCAAAAATCATAGTATTTTGGCGTTTTCTCAAGGGCCACCCATGGACAAAGCCACTTAAGGTCAAAAATAGGTCACACCTAATGAAAAAGAACCAACCAATTTCCTCAATTTGCCTGATCTGGAGGAAGTATAAAATGCTTAAATTTTGACCCTGTACTTCGGTGTAGCTATATTATGCCTGTTCTTCTGATAGATACACAAATGATCGCTAGGCCAAAGGCTATGCAAAAAATGCTTGACATCATATCTCCATGATAAACAGAACCTGAGAGAAGACTCCCTGAAAAAGTACACTTTTGCACATGGCTGTGTAGAACGTATTGGTATCATGCATATTTGTGCATGAACTGAATAATCAGAAGTTTGAATTGGTTTTATACACTGAAGTTAAATTCTTCGGAGAATCAAGGGTTACTGGTAGAGTATTAGCTTTGTTACCATGAGCATGTTTGATACCATAAAATTTTTGCAGAATGAATGTTTAATTTTTTCAAAATTTCTAACAGCATTCTTGATATTAAAGCTAATAGTTAATAACCAAAAATGGAAAGCTTTAGCGATCAGTATATTTGAAAACAGAGTAAAATAATACCTCACAGTTACAAATTATCCAGTTTGAGAAAATTGCACATTACGAATAACATGAAGTTTGACAAGTCTTAAGTAAGAAATTGTTTCCTTTTTATGCAGAGGAATGCTGTAAAGAAAGTCAGATTAGAACTAAATGTTGCAGAATCACCAATAAAGCATAGAGATGTTATCATTGCAGCTCATTTGTTTTTTTGTTGCACAAGTACTGCTTGTGTGCAGCAAACTGAAGAAGGGAACTGATCAATCTCATTTGGACTCTTCTATCAGGACATTTAGTTTGGATTTGGAATGGCTACTTATGTCAGGTGCAAGGTGACACATTGGTGTGATTAATTTTGATTCTGTCAGGTGGAGATTATACTAAGTGTCGCCTTCCCCTCAAGACTGGCATGAGTGGTACAATACCAGTGGTTGTATGTGTCACGGCAGCACATTTTTAGGGTATGGAAGACAGAAATAAACCAAGTTTGGACAAACATTGAGCCTGATTCCCAATCTAGTACATATTTATTTTTAGAATTCATCTGTAAGGTGATAGGGAATGACATTGTTGTTTGCTCCTTCAGAGTTTCATCTCTTATTTTGAACAACTATGTTCCAAGATAGTTCTTCCCATCTATGTACTGGTTTTACTAAAAGTATTTCTTAGGATACATGTTAGAAATAATGTTAGCCTTTATTTAATTTTTAGTGTTAGTAGATCAGTTTTTCTATTTGCACAGTGAGGTAACTGAGGATGAAAGAAGAAAAGAGGATACAAAATGAGTAAGATGAGTGGACATGGCAACAAATGAAAAGGTAATGAGTCAAACCATGGAAAAATTAGCTTTGTGGCATTTAACTAAAAGAAGAGATATGTTGACAGAACATTGCCTGAAGTATTAAAGAGAAGTTAGTTTGGTAATGTAGGGAAGTGCAAGTGTGTGTGAGTTCCAGTAATTATGCAGAGATGAAGAGACTTGTTCTGTGTAGCCTAGTACAAAAAGCTGTACCAAACACAAACTGAAGACTACAACAACTTTTAGTATTATTTTAAATGCACTTACCTTCTAACAGTTTTAAATTGTTGCTATGTAATGATTTTAAGTTGTTGTGCAGACTTATGGTAGAACACTTTGGGAGAGCTGGTTTCAAGACCAGCCACAATGTGAATTTTCCATACTGCTGGTAACAGAGACAAGGCAAGAGCAGCAGACACTGAGACAGGCCGAGGTCTGGGACAGACGCTAATCATATACTCCACAGATAATGTGCTCACAAGTGGTGCTATCTTGATGTAAAGATAACTAAAATCTTAGAGAAACTCTTTTGTCATTTCCCAACAAAGCGAAATATTAATCTTGGGGAACTATCCCATGTGAGACCCCATTGCAGAAATGTTATGTAATTTTTTTTGACAATTAGCACAGTCTGTGCTGGTTGATGTAACAGTACGTGTCAGTGAATTAATTCTTAATTATCTGTTAAAGAAAATTTTACAATTATAAACTAAGTTTTCCACTTCATGGTTACTCTCCCATATGAAATTGCCTTTCTCAACACTAAATCTGTTTGTATAAGCATAACTATGGAAACTGTGGAGCTATTTCAATTAAACTTGGTGCTTACATGACTTAGTGTCTTGAAAAAAATAATGTTGGTGTAAATCATCCCTAACACCCTTAGTGACAGGGTGCAGCTTTGAAGGGGGTGGCATAGAAAAGTAATGGAATTAGTGTTGAATTCATAGTTTCTTGGGGTATTGGGCTGACTGGTAACAGTCCTAATGATATTTTGTCCCTGGAGTGTGATTAGGGGCAGAAAGGGAGTGACACAAAAAATAATTGAAATGAACAGATGTTAATTGGGAGGGGTTTGCTATTTATTGGGAGCTCCAACATTAGGGTCATTATGGAGGGCAGGAAGCTCAGTGTATTCTTTGTATTTCTGCCGGGAGTGGCAGGGTGCACTCAACTTGAAGTTGTGATTCAGTTCAACATCAAGGGCACCTGTCACTTGAATTCTGAAGCCATTCTCACTGTGTATGGATGGTTTGCAGTATCATGCCCAGAACTGATGGGTGTTCTTTAGTTTGGAGCACAATGGGATGTCTTAGTGGGAGGCTCCACCAATTTTGTAATGGTCTGGCTGCAGATTTATGGACGTGCATTATAGGGTGGAGACTTGTAGGACTTCTCCTGACAGGTCAGGGGTGCACTGCACAGAGGAAGTAACAAAATGGGTAGCATAGTACTTTTGCAATGTACATTGGGGTTTTCTAGGCTAGGTAATAGCTTCAGATCCTCTGAAGAATTCTCACTATCTTAATACGCAAAGAAAAATCTTATATCATTTACAGATTAGCAACACTAAAAATGTCAACATTTCAACAGTAAATCACTGCAGCATTTGTAACAAAGTTCTTGGCCACACTCTAATTACACTTGGAACTGGTTTCAAAAAATTTAATGAGGCTTGGAATGTATATTGAAAAGACACGTTAGATGCCATAGAAGGGGGAATAATCATTACAGTTGACAAAAATATTGTGACCGCAGAAGTCAAAATTGAGTCCAATTGTGAAGTTATCTTGATGTGACTAACCAGCCTAGTTGAGCTCAAGTTAATCACCAGACATTTTTATCTGCTACTTTATTCTGCTTTAACAGTTGTAGAATCATTCATAGAAAGTCTACGCTCCGTATTGCAGAAGTACTGATGAGACAATATTAGGTAGAAGCTACTTTAACATATTAAGTATAGACTGGGATGTCTCGGGTTCATTGCAAGCAATATGGACAGCCATATCAAGTATAGACTGGGATGTCTACAGGTTAATTGCAAGCGGTATGGACAGTCAGTCTTGTGAAGGAGTTTTCAACACATGTTCCAAAAACCTGTTAGACCTTGTAGCTACAAACAGGGCTGACATTACCTACAGCATCCATGTAGAGATGGATATTAGTGATCATGATACCATCATAGCAATGATAGTTACTAAGGTTACTAAATCTATCAAGAAGACTGGTAGAGTTTTTATACTGGAAACATCAGATAAGCAGTCATTCACGTTCTACTTAGACAATGTAGGGACATCAGTTAGTTTGAATATGATGGACATAGAGGAGATTATGGGCAAAGTTTAAACTGATTGTAAATCATGCTCTGGAGAAGTATGTGTCTAGTAAGTGGATTAATGATGAAAAACATCCACTGTGGTTTTACAATAAAATTTCAAAAATGGTGAGGAAACAGATTGTTGCATTCTCAGCTTGAAAAAGAACAAAAATTAGTAGAACTTTCTGCATTAATAAAAGATTGATGGTCAAAGCATACAGTATCTTCCATTGCCATACTTTCTGAAGGATTTTGCTGAGAACTCAAGAAATTTCCAGACCTACTTAAAATCACTAAGCTGGTCAAAGACTTCTATCCAGTCTCTTGCTAACCAATATGGTGTGCCAATAGGACACAATTAAAGGAAAGCTCAAGTTTTAAATTCTGCATTTACAAAATCATTCATGCATGATGATCATACAGACGTATGGTAAGGGAATAACACTATGGTAGATCTCGGTGTTGCCAGACCTCTGCATGCGAATGCCTTGCCAATGTTCAAGAAGTCTCTACAGCCCTACCTGCTGCTGATTATGACAGCCACACATTGCCATTCTCCCACTTCATTTGGCATGGCATACAAACTCAGTCACTACTGTGAAGTCAGCAGAGAGCAGTCATCTTTGAATGGCTAGGGCAGTTGTGTGACACTGAGTCTGTGATGGGCAGTCCTGTGAGAATACGAGTGTCTCTCAATGCATTGGCAGTGGTGGTGGGGTGCACAGCCATCAGCCAGAGGCCAATGTATTGGGGGATGGTGCAACAGAGTATTATTTTACCTGTCATTGCCACTTTCAGTTTCCAGGTCTCGAGGCTGCAAACATACAGTAATAAAGAAGTTCTCATATTTGCAAATGGTCCTCTCATGCTGCACCTGCCTCCATCTTTGGCAGAGGACTGCCACCCACACTGATCTGTCCTGCTATCCCATTACAATACTGTCATCCAACTGTTGCACAAACTCCTGTATGCAGGACATAGAAACAGACGTCTCTTGCATTGTGAATCATTAGAAAGAGTTGTAGATAAATAAGTCAAGTTGTCAAGTCCAAATGGAATCTCAATGGTGTTTGACAGATAGTACTCTTCTGCATTGGCCACTGACTTAGTTTGCATTTATTGTGAATCTTTCACACAGCACAACATCTGAGCAACTGAAAGAAAGTGCAGGTGACTGCTGTGTAGTCTGACCGAATTTTTGAGCACACTGCTGCTTTTCTCACCTGAATGAAGTAAGAATATTTATTTCTTTTAAAACATAATTGAAGAGTTTTTTTGAGCTATGATTTTATGAAATAATTACAAAATTTGTATGTTTTAAGTTTCGTGTTGAATGAATGGGGACTAAGCTACCCAGCCATGTATACTTTGCCAGTACCAAAACATTGCCACGCTGTAACAGATGGCCAATGATCATGAGAAGATACAGCCATTTTATTCCAATTACCTATGACCATTGTTATTTTAATTGTAAGAAAGAAAGATATGAGAAATACGTATAAATTTAACTTCTGAAATGCACAGTCTTCATGTTGTACGTAGTAACAAGAGGTTTTCTGTTTGGAATTCTATGATTTATTACTGAAAAGTTTAACTGAGTAACAGTTACCCTGTATTAATGGAAGTTTAAAGAATGCTGAATGAAATTAAGCATTTCTTAGAATTATGAACATTGAAGCACTCAAAGATAATTTATTGCTTTACCAGCAATATGAAAGAGATCTGAAGTATACAAGAATTACTTGTTTTCAAAATATAATGAGTTTGCGTTAATGGAAATACAGGAAAGCTATACAGGTTATGAATATAAAAATTACAGAATCAATTTAAAAGATGTCTAATGCAATCAGATATTATAGGAATGAAAAGTAAACACCATCCTGATGCTGTTATTGTACATTGTCATCCAACTTGCAAAAGCTATCTGGGGGCTAATAATAAATACTGTTCAGAAAAATCTACATACACAGAAAGATCATGGTTATATATGAGTATCTACTTTAAAATATACAGAGTGTTTCATAAATATAATATTATTTGAATCAAAAATTCGAGGAAACGTGGGCACTAAAACACATACCTTAAAAGCTATGAGCAATTCTTGGTTTCCAATACTGTGAAACAAATCTCTTCTGCTGCAAGCTCTTTACAACCCATATTTTGGGAAGTGGTAGTATGGGCAAAAACAAGAAAACATATCCAGTAGACATATGCTCTAAAAGGGATACCTAAGATGTTAGGAGCACTTGTTCATTAGAAGAGTTGTTTTTCATAGTATTGAAGATGAACAAGTGCTCATAGCTTTTAAGGTACTCATTTTAGAGCCCCAGTTTACTGGACATTTTGTTCTTATTTTGGTACATACTACCACTTTCCAAAATGTAGAAAGCAAAGAGCATGCAGTAGAAGAGAGCTGGTTCACAGTATCGAAGATCAATAATTACTCATAGCTCTTAAGGTAAGTGTATTAGAGTCAATGTTCACTTGACTTCTTTGTTTCAAATAATCATCCCTGTAATATCCCTTAATATTGACCATCATTTCTGAAACACCCTGTATATAGAATAAATAAATGTTTATGGTGTTTCAGCCTAGAGTTCAATAAAACGAGATGTATCATGGTAAGGGGTAAAAGAATGGAAGCATAAATTTACAGACCAATATCTGTAACATCAGTTTTCTGATGAGAAAGGTAGATGTCTCCTTAGTGCCTGAAGGCACACTTTTTTCTCACCTTTGATAGAATGGTGCTCCCATCCAAGGTCAAAGCAGGCTATGAAGTTATCACAGACAGACCATACATTCCGAACCCGATGGGCTGCTACCAGTGTCATCATTTCAACCATACTCGAATGTCTTTTTGACACCCAGCCAAAATTGTAACCTGTGATAGGGATGCACATGAGGACAATTGTCCACCTCCTCCTCCTTGCAGTATCAACTGCAGTGATGACCGTGCCACCTCTTCTTGAGATTGCCCCTTGTATCACGATGAGCAGGCTGTCTGGGAGGTCCGGGTAAAGGAAAAAGTACCATACCCGGTCGCTTGCAAGTTATTAGCTAGTTCAAACCCTGCATTCTACCATCTGGCATTTACAGTACTGTTCTTGCTACATCTTGCTCCATGAAGGACAATGCCACACAGACATGTAACCTCAAATTCAGCTCTGAGGTTGTGAAATCATCCAGTCTCATGACAACATTGCCATCTCCTTGTCCAGCTGTGCAACAAACCATCAAACTCCCACCTCATGGGGTGAAGTCACCAGCTACACAACCAGCAGGCTGGAAAAGACAGAAGGAATACTCCTGCCTGGCCTCCGCATCATTGGTATGCACCACCAACCATTTTTCTACATTGGACTCCACAGGCTGACAGCACAATAAAGCTGATGCTTCTGTTGACCTCATGGAACAGGATCCTTCTGCTTCTGTGCCCTGTAGCAGAGAGTCTTCAAAGGCTGGCACTTGTCAGCTACCGAGGTGACACTACTTTATTTTTTCTTCACCATGACTCTCCTCCAATGGAACATTTGCGGCCTTTGATTCCAAAAAGAGGATTTACGGCTGCTTTTAGAATCACAGAGACCACTTGTTCCCTGCCTTCAGGAAACAAAATTGCATCCTCATGATCACTTTGAGCTTTTTCATTTCTTCCTGGTCTGTTTTGACATCCCCCCCCCCCCCCTCCACCCAAGAATGGCAAACCATCTCATGGGGGAGTCATGTTGCTGATATGGGATGACGTTCATAGTCAGCCCACCTCCCTGACTAACCATCTTCAAGCTGCTGCACTTCGCCTTTTCCTTCCTCACTTGACCTTTTCCTTTTGTATCGTTTACATCCCTCCATCATTCGTTGTCACCAGGGCAAACTTACTCCAGCTTATTGGGCAGCCCCCTTACCCCTTTCTGCTGCTTGGTGAAATTAATGCACACCATCCCTTTAGGGTTCTCCCAGAACCTGCCTGAGAGGTGCCCTCTTGGCTGACCTTCTTAATCAACAGATCCTCTTCTACCTTAACACAGGAACACCCATGTTTGTTTCAGACTCCTCACACACCTGCTGCCCTTTGGATCTATCCTTCTGCACTGTCCAGCTTGCCCATTGTCTTGAGTGGTTCATTCTCTCTGACACATACTCGAGCAACCATTTCCCATGTGTTATACGTTTACTGACTCCTACTCCACCAGCATGCACACCCAAATGGTAGCTTACTAAGGCCAACTGGAGGCTTTATTCCTTCCTAGGGACCTTCAGCGAGCAAGATTTCCCCAGTTGTGATGACCAGTTGGAATATCTTACAAACATTATCCTTACCACTGCAGTATGTTCCATTCCCCGCATTTCCTCTTTACCATGCCGTGTCCTGGTCCCTTGGTGGGCTGAGGTATGCACAATGCAATTCACATGCAGAGACGTGCTCTCCACATTTTTAAGTGTCATCCTATGATGGCAGACTGTATTCATTATAAACAGATGCATGCACAGTGCCATTGCGTTCTTTGGGATAGCAAAAAAAGCTAGCTAGATTTCAATCACTAGTTCTTTTAACAGTTCCACTCCCTCTTCAGTTGTGTGGGCCAACCTCTGATGGTTCTCTGGACCCAAGATTCATTTCCCAATGTCCAGTCTGACAGTAGCAGACAATTTTATTGTGGACCCTATTGCTATCTCCAACACCTCAGGCCGCCATTTTGTGGAAATTTCGAGCTCCTCCCACTATCACCCTGCCTTCCTCTATTGGAAACTAGTGGAGGCTCAGACGATACCCTTCTCTTCTCCGAATTGTTGAGTACTACAATGCCACCTTTTCTACGAGGGGGCTAGATCATGCTCTCACTTCTCTTGATCATTCATCCCAGGGCCAGACGCTGTTCACAGTCAGATGTTGCAGCTCGTTTCTCTTGCGGGCAAGTAATTTCTTCTTAATACATAGAAATGCATCTGGGCAGATTTTGAGCGCGCATTTCTGCAGTTGACCATCTCGTCGCTTTGTCCACCCATGTCATGAATGGTTTTTTGTGGAAATCCCAGACTGTGGCTGTGTTTTTCGATTTGGAGAAAGACTGCAACACCTGCTGGAGTAGTGGTATCCTCCATACTGGTTACAGAGGATTTTTTTAAAAGGTTGAGTTTTCAAGGTCCGTGATGATTCTGCCTTGTTGGACACTTTTATCAAGGAAAATGGTGTGCCTCAGGGTTCAGTCCTGAGCACCATCCTCTTTGCTATCGCCCTTAACCCTATAACGGCCTGTCTCCCACCGGGCGTCTCTGGGTCACTTTTTGTTGATGATTTTGCCATTTATTGCTGTTCTCCACAGACTTGTCTCATTGAGTGGCATCTTCAGCACCGTCTCAATCATCTTTACTCATGTAGCATCAACAATGGCTTTCACTTTCCCACTGACAAAACCGTTTGCACGAATTTGTGGCTGCACAATTGATTTCTTCCATTGTCTTTATATCTTGGGCCTGTTGCTTTCTGTTAGTTGAAACTATGAAATTCCTGGGGCTCATAGGAAACTTTCTTGTTCCTCCCACGTGTCTTACCTTGCAGCCTGCTGTATGCAGCCCCTCAGTGTCCTACGTGTCCTCAACAGTACTTCCTGGGGTGCAGATAAAACCACCCTACATTTTTGTAAATGTCCTTGTCCGTTCGAAACTAGGCTATGGGTGTTTTGTTTATGTATCTATATGTTTGCCCCTATTACACTGTTTCAGTACTATCCATTGTCACAGCATTCGTTTGGCCACTGGCACCTTTTACAATAGCCTGGTTGAGAGTCTGTATGCAGAAGCTGCCAAACTACTGCTGCCCTATCACCATAACTTTCTCCTTTGCAGGTATGCATGCCATTTGTCTCCCATCCTGTGCCTCCTTCTTTGATGACTCCATTGATTGCCAGTACAGACCACATCCCTCTTCTCTGGTACCTCGTGGAGTTTGTTTTTGGCTCCTGCTCCGGCTGCTTAACTTTACGCTACCTGGCACTCTCCTGATGCGTGTAAAACCTTCACTACCTTGGCTTTGTGTGGTAGCCCGTGTTCACCTTGGCAGTCATTCACTTCCTAAGGACACTACTCCAGCCTCGCTCTATTGCCTTCAGTTTCATGACCTTCCCACGGAGCTTCACGATAGTACCTTTGTGTACACTGATGGCACTGATTGACTGCAGTGTCATGTGTGCCTTCATCATTGGCACCAACAGTTTTCAGTATAGGCTTATAGAACACTGCTCAGTATTTACAGCAGTGCTGTTCACCTTGTATCAAGCCACGCACTACATCTGGCGACACAGGCTTTTCGATCGCGTCATTTGCTCAGACTCTCTCAATGCCTTCAAAGCCTCCCCGTGCTGCACAGTGTCGATCCCTTAGGGCAGCAGGGTGAGGAAAGCTGTCAGTTGCCCACTCTTGATAGAGCCACTATGATGTTTATGTGGGTTCCCCGTCACTTCAGTCTGACTGGAAACGAGGCTGCTGCTGCTGCTGCCGCCAGTGGTGCAGTCCCAGTACCTCAGCCCACTAGTTCTTACATTCCCTCCAACCGTGTCTGTGTTGCCATCTGTCAGCAGGTGGTGTCACTTTGGCATCACCACTGGTTCTCTCTTCAGGGGAAAAAGCTCCGGGTTACTAAGCCTGTGCCAGCAGCTCGGATGATCTCCTCTCGATGTTCTCGCCTCGACGAGGTCATTTTAACTGGGCTGCACATTGGGCACTGCCTTTTTAGCCATCACCATTTGTTAAGTGGTGATCCCCCACCACTTTGTGCACATTGCACCTAACTTTTAAGTGTCTGACATTTCCTGATGGAATTCCCTTTTTTTAACTGTTTACATTCCTGTTTGTGTTTGCCACCTGAGTAATCAGCCGTTTTAGCAAACAATTTCTTTTTCCTTTTTATCCATCATAGCTGCATGGCAAAGGCCATTTAATTTTTAGTTCTGGATCTCTGTTTCTCTATGGCATATTTTATAGACCTTTCTCCATGTACTTGCTTTCAACTGTCTTATCTTCCATTAATTGGGATTGCTATGTGCCCTTAAAAAAAAGACACTGGATGGTGCTGTGGTAGTTACACCACTACATTAAACCATTGACAGATGACGTTGAAAGCATTAATTGACCTGACTGTGTCGTGCAGCACACCACAATGCTCTATTTGAACATTGTTGCTTCATTTTCGATACCAATCTGCATAAACTTAAATTACCTTCCCTCTTTCCTGATGAAGCAACCTTGGGTTGCGAAAGCTGAATGAAATTTGTATGTGTTTGTGTGCTTTTTATTGTGTCTATCTACCAGCACTTTCTCGTTTCTTAAGTCACAACATCTTTGTTTTTTATATATATTTTTCCCACGTGGAATGTTGCCCTATATTACATTCATAAACTTAAATTTTTCTACATTTAAAGTAAGGTAACATTTATCACACCAAATATACTGCTGGAAAAAAAAGAATTAGTACACTTGGAGAGACAATACTACCTTCAGATGGCATATAACACACGGGGGTAGTAGATGTACTTGGCTACTCCCTTGGCGTATGTTGCCATCAGATCATAATCAGCATTGGCTTTCCAGGTGTACTAACTTTTTCCCCAACAGTGTATCCGGTGTCATGAATGTTACCATACTTTATGTGTAGATTAGTAGGGAAAATAAAGCCGTAATGTCCAAATACAATATAGTGGTGTGCTGCTTGATACTGTCACATTGATTAAATATCCAGGTGTAATGTTGCAAAGTGATACAAGATAGAATGAGCGCATAAGGTAAGAAGTAGGGATTGTGTATCATTGACTTCTGTTTATTGAGAGAACTCTGGAAGTATGTAGGTTGTCTATAAAAGAGACCATTTATAGAAAACTGATGTGACCCATTGTCAAATATTGCTCAAGTGTTTGTGGTAACCACCAGATCAGATTAAAGGAAGACATCGAAGCACTTCAGAGATGCCCGGCTAGATTTGTTACCAATAGTTTCAATCGGCAAGTGAATATTTCAGTGATGTTTTGTGGACTCAGATGGAAATTTGTGGAGGGAAGATGACTTTCTTTTGATAAAATGTGATTGAGAAAATTTAGAGAACCAGCATTTGTGGCTAACTGCAGGAAGATTCTACTGTAACCGAAGTAAATTTTGCATAGGAACCATAAAGAAAGGTAGGAGAAATTAGGGTTCATACAGAGGTATATAGAGAGTAATTTTTCCCACACACTATTTGCGATTGGTTCAAATGTGTGTGAATTCCTAAGAAACCAAACTGCTTAGGTCACCAGTCCCTAGACTTACACACTACTTAAACTAAGAGCAACATACACACACCCTTGCTTCAGGGAGGACTTGAACCTCCGGTGGGAGATGCCATGCAATCCTTGACATGGCACCTCAAACCATTCGGCCACTCCGCGTGGCAAAGGGAACAGCTAACAGTGGTACAAGGTTCCCTCTGTTGTGCACCATACAGTGGCTTGTGGTGTTGTATGTAGCTATAGGTGTAGTGCCGAACTCTTAATTTTCTGGGCTACTAAGATTATTGGTATGAAGTTGTTTATGTTTCAGTGCTAGGGATGTTACATGATTGGAGTTGGGAAGATAGCAACATTCAAATAATTGAAAATGATGAATATTAGTGTTGAATTCATGGGATTTGGGATGCTAACTGTTAAATATGTGGAGCAATCCTTATGTGTGAAATGTATTTTTTTATTATGCACATTGTTTAAAATGCACACTTTAGTTATGTGGGATATCTTTATGTATCAAACGTATTCCATTATTATGTATGTTCTTTTAAAATGTATACTTTAGCTTTGTGTGGTACCTCACAATAGTTATATTTCTTAATATGTAAATTGTACATTACTCATGGCAACATCAATTGCATGTAAATGCTTAAAGATGGATAAATAAATAAATAAATAAAATCAGTTTGTAGGACATGTTCTGAGGCATCAAGGGATCACCAATTTAGTATTTGAGGGCAATGTGGAGGGTAAAAATCATAGAGGGAGACCAAGAGATGAATACACTAAGCAGATTCAGAAGGATTTAGGTTGCAGTAGGTACTGGGAAATGAAGAAGCTTGCACAGGATAGAGTAGCGTGGAGAGCTGCATCAAACCAGTCTCTGGACTGAAGACCACAACAACAACAATTACTCCTGGTACTTACTTCACAGCAATTTCATAGAAAGAAAGAGAAATTATTCATGTGGATACAAAATGAAACTGATCTTTGGTAAATCCTATCTAGCAGAGAGGCTGCTTCATAATTTTATGTTCTGAGCTCCTGTGAATTTATCTATCAGCTCAAACAAGTTTTCTTATTTCTCTTTCACAATAAATTGTACCTCTCCCATTTATCCTATCATCATCTACTACAACTCATCAGAGAAAATGTACGTAAGGTTGTTAGGCTCTCTCTAATTTAAAATAAAAACAATGAATTTTTAAGCCAAGACAGTCGTCCTCTTATTGCAGATTTCATCAATGTATTTGTGCTTAATTGTGATCTGTCTTCCTGTAAGTTATCATTACTTATGAAATTTTTAGTTTTTTCCATTTTTTACTGCACCAAACATTTTTACACTTCACATTTTTATCACTTTCCCATTATGTGAAACATGTTTTTAATTCAAGGTAATTAGTTACAGTTATTAGCAATCTGTACTGTTAACTATGTTTGATTATCTTCTTTTTGCTCATTCAGTTCAGTTATATGTAAGAGACACAATGTTGCCCTCCTGTAACTGAAAGTTCATTGCGCAGTTTACACTCTTCAGATATGCCAGTGGTAGTAGCCACGTGGGAACTCTTGCTCTTATCATTGATCTCAATTTAATTACTTTCTTCAGTAACAAGGTACTTGAGTGAAGGGGCACCACTATCAGTTATCTCCAAATCACTCTGTTGATGTTTATCAGGGCTGTTGAAGCGTTTGGTGAAGTACCCAAGACAAAACAGTGTGACGCACAGTGCCTTCATAAAGTATTCTGCCCAATACTGGTGAATGGAAGGCGAGCAGAAACCAATAAATATCAGTGTTATTTCTTCTCAACCGTAGAGAATCTTCTGGCGACTGCATCAGTTACTTCATCAAATAATTTGTACGTACATGCCTCTTCTTTGTGAGACTTTTGTCATATCATGTAGAAAATCTTACAAAAACAAAGAATGACAACTGGCAGATTGAATACACTGCAAGTATCTGTGCTTTTCTTCTTCTTCTTCTTCTTCTCTTTTTTTTTCCTTAAAAATTAATAAGAGATGATTTGCTAATCAGAGTGTTGAGACATGATTCCTGATGGGCCTCAAGATTTTAAAAAAGAATTTTTTTTAATTGCACTTAACATGACTTTTACACTACTTTAATATGAGAAAAATATGAAGTTGCAATGTGACTCATGTTCCAGATAAGACTTATATGGACAAGCAGGCTAAATCACTCATACTACAAAGGAGGAGATGACTTTTTTTTTTTTTTTTTTTTTTTTTTTTTTTTTTTTTTTTTTTTTTTTTTGTAAAATATCAAGGTCCATACTGACTTATAGAAACTATGTCACCAGTGAATGTCAAGGTTAAGTTGCTGACAAGGGTGGCAGTTGTACATGTGAGACGTTTGTAACTGTTTTGAGGGAATGTGGAAGTTATTCCTGTATTTGTGGATTTAGACTGAGAGGGAAAAATGAAAAAGAAGGTGTAGAAGAGTGGGAAGTTCTGGATAAACCAATGAGAAGGAGTCCATATGCATTAAGACCAAAGAGTTAAGAACAGATTTATGTTTCGTGTTTGTTGGCAAAAGTATAACATATGATATAGTGTACGCAAGATGAACTGTTGCAGAGCAGCAGGAAACTTTAGGTGGGAGAGAAGAGTAATGGGTATCACTGTCCTCATGTTAGGTACATCGGGAGACAAGATAGTGCAGACCATAGGTGTGTTACTGATTGTCATCACTGCAGAAGCATTGTGGAACCAGTACCTGAAAAGGGGAGTATTGTTCACAAAGCAATGAGATGTGGTGATCACCAGCCATCACTGGGTGGTATAAGTAGTTTCTAGCACATGGGAAATGCAAAACAAAGTGAGACAACTTGAAGAAGCATTTGACAGTTTCTGGAGGGTGCAGAGAAGCATAGAATGTGTAAAGGAGGTACAGAGGTATCTAAGAGGATGCAAGAGACTTGTGAGAAGTTGAGGGACGAGATGGCACAGCTACAGAGCATTATAAAGCATACAAAAAGGTGGTGAGATTGGGTTGATGCAGGAGCCTGGCTTCTGAAAAATGTGTTTGGGCTGGTTGATGAGGACATCGAAAGGATGAATGTTGAATGTCTTGGTAGAAGTAGTGAAACAGAGAGTAAAAGACAACAATGCAATGAGTAAGTGTCACACTGTGCAAGCCGCAGGTTTGGAGAAAGATGTTTTAAACAGCATTTGGTTACTATGCCAGCTCACCTGGGGAGCAATGGACTATGCAAAAACCATGGAGGAATTGGCGAACCACAACATTAAGTGGTTACAAATTAAGTAGAAGTGTTGGAAAGGGAAGTAGTTGTAATGAAGTGGTACCAGTCCTTGGAAAACAGTGTGTGGGAAGCATGCAGAGAGGTATTAGAGAAAACTGTGCATGGACAACTAGAAGTAAAATTTTCACCGGATTGCTACCAAGAGGGGCTACAGAAAGTGCAAAAAGGACTACCACCAGAACTGAAGATGGTCTTGAAATCTAGCCACAAAAACTTGCCTTCCTATTTTAACCCAGTTACGGTGGAAGCAAGGACTGGTGGAGCAAATGTGGACATTTCAGTTTTCTTTCCAGTAGCAGGGAAGAAGTCATGGTACCAACATTACATGTAACTCAATAACTGATGGTTGCTGAAGAAGTTAGTCAGGGTAAAAGTGGAGCAGTTGATATAGGTCATGGAGGACTAGAGCAGGCATGCGGGAATGGAATAAGCAAGTTGCAGAAGTATTACAGGGATGAAGTCACAGTTTGTCCAAACAGTGTGGTTAGAGAAGGTCGGAACTCTTGTGCAGTGTCGTTACCGGAAGGTCAGAAAACTGAAAATGGTTGCAAGAAATAGGTGACTAGGCGTGAGTTGTACTTCCAGCAGGCTGAGGCATATTGGTTGTACTCTATCTTCGATAAAGAGACAGTAATAGCCAGTTATTTTGAAAAGCGGAAAGTCATGAGAGTGAAAAAGTTAGAGCTGAATGGGAATGCATTGTTAATAAAGGGGACATCATATGAAATATTGGGATTTACTTTCTGCCTACCAACCACAATTTCAGGAATACCCCATCAAAGTATTGCAGTCTCAATTGTACTGGACAGAGGAAACTACAGAGGTGTTACCAGCTGCGAATCTGACTATGCTGAACCAGACTTTAGGACCGGAAAGGGATGAGTCTCTGTGGTGACATTGGATTGGAACAGGGAGAAGCAGTACCAAAGAGAACCAACATTGACCATAATTATAACAGGTACAGCAGTGACATTTACTCCGCTAATCTTAGCCCTTGTTCACATGTAGAAGGATCCGGGCACAAGATGAAGCTCACATCCAGTCACTGTTCAAATCCTAGTGGATTGGATTTCTAGAGCCTAGGAGGCAGCAGAGGGAACTGCAACTGTAGATTAAGCTAAAAGGTAACTGATGGAGCTTCGACAAGTAGTATGTAGACTTAACAGACAAGTAGTATGTAGACTTAACAAAAGACAAACCATCAGTGACTGGGCCAGCCACCAGGGAACTTGTCACTCTAGCTGCACGAGGATAAATTACTTTGTGCCAACCCGAGAGAAAAGGTGTTGTTAAGGAGGAAAGCAACACACTGCACTGACCACATTTGGCTGGAAACACACAAAGTAGGAACTAGACAGTAGCAGCACCAGCTGCAAGTGAGCCCAGATGTTAGGCCTTACAAAACATAACACAGTCATCACAATGTTGAGAGGTGAGCCAGCCTAGAGAGGTGTGGAAACAGCTGACACAGTAATACCTAAGTGAAAGAAGATGGGAGCCTATCCACGCTGGCAGCAGCAGAGTGTTTAGTACACATACTGCAAGGCATAGCAAAACCTAAGCAAGCACAGTCGGAAGCAATACACCAGCCACCAGCATGAATCGGTGGGTCACGGTCGTTACGTCATCTGCTGTTGGTGCTGGCCAGCGTGAGGACTCGAGTTGCACTGCCCACCACATATGCCACCACAGCCAGCTACAGCCAGCAGAATTTGGAATTGTGCTGGCAGAAGATATCACTAAATGTACCGCTGCTCAGCTTTCACCGTGTTCTGCCAGTATTACATGCACATGCAAGAATCTGCTGGATGCCTTGGCCACACTGCTGTTGTCTGTTCTGAGCCATGGCAGGGAGTTGTAATAGATATATTTTGGTACTTGTGGTTGTTTTTTCTGGCACTGCACAGTGCTCCCCTGCACCCCAAATCGATCCCAGTACTTGTCAGTGACTCCACTGGGGGAGAGGAGAGAGAGCAGTGCAGGAATGTGACTGTAGAGAGGCAAATGTGAGTGTAGATTAATGGAGGGAAAGGGGAGCGATGGGTGTGTGACAGATGTTA
Organism: Schistocerca gregaria; assembly: GCF_023897955.1. Lineage (NCBI taxonomy): Eukaryota > Metazoa > Arthropoda > Insecta > Orthoptera > Acrididae > Schistocerca > Schistocerca gregaria. The sequence goes on from NC_064922.1 coordinate 861,567,826, forward strand.
GTGAAAATTGCCGCCAGGAGGACTGTGGAGAGCCATGAGGAGTAAGTCACATTTCACAATGTCCTGTTGACTCTCCAGACCAGACCAGACCAACTATACCCTTACCCATAATTACTTCTCCTTTGTGTTGATGTACAGACAAATTGTTGGTATGGCAATGGGGACCCAAGTGATGTCCTCATGTATCAACCTTTTTATGGGCCTAAAGAGGAAACCACCTATCTATGAGCATAAACCCCCTGTTTGATTCAGGTTAACAGACGATATCTTCATTGTCTGTAATCAGGACCAAGACACTATCCTCACTCCTCAACATCTTATCTACTGTCCACTTCACCTGGTCCTCTTCAGCTCATTGAACTACCTTGCTGGTTGTGTACCTCCACCTCTGCAAAGGCTCCATAAAACCTCTGTCAGTAAGGGGCTTTTCAACCATTGACAGTATATCTGTTTCGATAGCTGTCATCCTCCCCACAGTAAAATGTCTCTTCCATACAACCTTGTTACCTGTAGTGAGCAGCACTGCGCATCTGCAGTGAGTGGCAGCCCCTTGCCCAGTATGCACAAAGTCTTCCTAAGGCATTCATCGATACACACTCCCACCCTCGTCACCTTTTCCCAACAAATTTACAGAATATTTCTCCTGTGCCACATCCACACAAGCACCTAATTCCCCATCCACCCTACAAACTCCTCCACTCCACACCTCACTGCCCAGTATCGTTTCAGTCTCGAACAACTTTACCACATCTTTTACCAGGTAAGTCACAGCATGGCGGTTCTACCCAATCTGTTATGTTTTCAAACTCTGCTAATAATTTTTTTTTTTTTCGTTTTTCTAATTTTCTGCTTTATTTTCAGTGCTGTTATGTAAGTAATATTTGGCCTATGTACTGATATTCCAAATGCAAAGTTAAGCCTTCCTCCATTTACGTTTGTCATTCGGTTTACTCTTCTCTCTGCACTGATTTCATTGATAACACCAGTTTGGTTATGGAGTATGTTACTTAAAAGTTACAGTTAATTTCAGTAAACACTATGGTTCAAAATGCATATACGTTTGTTACGTAACAATATTATGGAAAGGATAGCTGCTATCCACCATACAACAGAGTTGCCAAGTCGCAGATAGGTAATCAGCATAATTCCATGCATAATGTCCCATACCAACAGACAGTTAAGCATTCTTACTTCCCAGTACTGTATTTTAAATTAGATAGAACTAATTATCTCCCAAAAAAATTAAATTTGAAGGTACAGGATAGCATCATTTTTCATTGCAGATTTTGTTGTAACAACTGTTAGATTCCAAATCTTGACTGTGTACATTTGTTACTTTATTTTTTCTGTACAATATGACATACAGCACTAATAAATTAACTCTCCAATTAAGAACTTCATTTAATTTGCTCAAATTTTCGGTATGATACTCGTGCACATAAATAAGCAGGTTACCATTGTGTAAAAATTGTTGTGTCCGTGTATTTTTGTAAATTTCTAACAAGCAACATCACATCAGTTCTTGTAGTTCAGTTCTACTACTTTGTAGTAGTCGGACGTCATCCAAAAGTGGCTGTTCACAATTAGAAGCCTTATGAGTATGCTAGGTGTTGGCACGTACCACAGTTTGTACACAAAAATACATTCACCGACAATTATGAAGCTTACTATTCTTAAGTGGAGACTGTGACTTTTTCATGTTAATGTGAACTGTGTTTTTGTGCCCCAATAGAAAAATTAGTTTCACTCCTGTAATTGTAGGTGCTGATATGTTTCAATTCCCTAACAAATTTTTATAGTTGTCAAATTGGTCACCATTATTAACAATCAAATTTTTCAAGGAATAAATGCGTGTTTTAGTGCTACATGAATGGCAGTGTCATGTATATTTTTGAAAAATGCCGTCCCACATTCATTACATTTTTCAGCTTTGTGGTAATCAAGAGTGGTGCTACCAAGGAGACACTACAGCAGCCAGGGCATTATGGGTACACAGGGGTTCAGCTACCTACCTTGGTGCACAGAAAAGAGTTTCACCCTTCCCTTTTGGATCTTCTCTTACATGCAGTGCTCTTACAAAGACATTTTTTGCTGGTGACAGATTGAGGACACTGTTTTGCTTTTCAGATGGAAGTACAGCTAAAAAAATTGTACCTGGCTTCTCCAACTCAAATTTTCTTGATGTTAAGTCACTGAACAAGTCTCTCCCATTGTGTAAGTTCATGAGAAGTTTCATTTACAAAATTTCTGAGAAAACAGGTTATTTTCCTACAGAAATGTTGCTCTTAAAAATTAAAAATACAAGTTTCTTGAAATAAAACACTATTTCCACTGATAATAACCATAGTGTTGTGACAATAATAATGTCAGAAATGGGCAAAGGAGGGAAGATCATGGTTTAACATCCTTCTGGTGACATGACCCTTAGGGATACAGCAATGTCAAAGTTCATACAATGCTCTCCTCTCACTTATTTCCTTCCGTGAATTCTTCCTTGGATTCAGATTTAATGAGTTGCTTTTCATTAAGATGTTCCAGTATAGCATATTTTGTAGCCAGTTTTTACTTCCAACTAGAAGCATCTTTCAGGTTACTGGTATTTCTATTGTTATATGTGATCAACATCATGTACACCAGACATCTATGCGTGGCACGTCAGGGGGGCTGTGTACTCACACATGTTCATTAGCTCCGACAAAGAACTATGTCCATAAGTTAAGCATTTTCCACCTTTGCTTATCATTTCAAGATTGATCTTGCTTTAGAAAATAAGTTCCTTGCATGTAAGTCAAGGACTGCAGAGCATGAATATTTTCTTGAAGTCATATCTGCTTTAACTTGCTATTGATAGCCAGCTTTTTGTTTCTGAAAAAATGAGCTATATCTTGTAACCAGCATCTATACATTTGTGTACAATCTATGTAAGATTTCCCAGAGATTGTCTTGTAACATTTTATGCCATTTATGAAAAATGTGATGCAGGTTTGCTGATAAATTCTGTCAGACATAAGAAATCGTTCGCACCAGTTTGCACATAAAGCAAACAAGGCAGACATCAACTCACCATGTACAGGTATTAAGGTATATGTCCAAATTTTGTCAGAATTGATGTGGACTGCCTTTCATGCCAGTAAGCCACATTAGAGGATTTCTGAGCAAACCATAAATTAGTATCAAATGAATAGTAAAGAGGCACGACAGGAGGCATGAGTCTTACATTTTATTCTGTCTTATGTTGTAATGATATATTGGTAGTTCTGAGAGTAAAACTGGATAACTTTCACACATCAGTTTGACATGTGTTGCTTCTTGTTACTCATTTTGCATCTTTCCTTTTTCTTCTTCATTTTGAAACAAAAATATAGCCTGGTATCCCAACACTTATATTTCTTCTTCTGTAGTCACTATTGGGTGTACTTCGTATTGTTTTAGGCACAAAGTTTTTTTTTCTTCTGTAGTGATTGTTTTCCTCTCATTCTGTAGATTTCACCAAAAATGAGAACCTTCAAGAAGTGGAATAAGTCACAGTAAACATCATAAAAAGATGAGAAAGTTGTAGAAACTTAATCAGTGCCTTGCATTAACAGTAAACTAGCACTATACAGTTTGTAACCCAGCAAACTGGATGGAAGGGAGAAGCTGCTGCATCCTCAGGTATGCTAAAATGCTGCTGTTTTTCTTCGGTTGCTAACATAATGTTTACTCCATCACACTGCTATATTTCAAATAAAATATTCACTTACACTTTAAAAATAAAGGGATATATACAATACATTATAATTAATAATGTAGCTAATAGGAATTTTCAGTCTGTGAATCTAGGTAATAAGATATTTTGTAGGAGTAGTAGATAATGATCTATGTTTTTACATTTTAAAAATATGTATGGGTCTTCATTCATCGCTTTATGTTGAATAGGAATTTGTTGAATACCTTTGCTCCAGAACATATACATTCACTCTTAGAAGAGGCGGCAAAATACATGAAAATAGTTATTTTTTGTCTTATATTGTGTTTGGGCAGATTATAGTTTAGCTGAAACTGATTTTTATTACCAACAATAAAAACCATTAAATTGTAAAAACACAAGTAAAGAGGCATGAAATATGTCTGTGCACATATAAGTAAAAATAATCAAGTGTGTCATGTACAACTTTTGTAACCCAGGTTTCTTACCTCATGGAACCAAAGTAAAAAAGTTATATTTCTTATAGGTACTAAAAGTAACTAGAGACACAGAAAAGCCCTTCAGAAGCCTTGTTTCAGAGGACAGAAAATAAAGTATGTTACAGGGACATAAAACAGCTGTACTACCAGTTGGAGGAGGGGGGGGGGGGGTGTAGGGAAAATGGGGAGGGGAGGAAGGAAATACAAAAGGGTCAACAAAAACTAATTTTACAATTATACATTACTTTAGAAGTAAAAATTCTCTCAAAACTGTGACATAAAAAAGCTGTTGATAATTTGTTCTTGATGGAAATATAACAAAGTTTAACAAACAGTGTAAGAATGTAGAAGATATGTCAGGCTAATAATGAGATTAAATGAATTACATATGTTACATAAGTATCATGATAAGTGAGGAAAACTACTTAATGTTATTGTGAGGGGACTGTTAACATAATTTTCATGCTGGCTGCCACAATGCACGGATACATTACACCTACGAATTGGTTAATAATATTGAAACTTTGATGTTAAATAAAAGTAGTGTAGAGAGAGCCCAAAAGGTATCAGGGCAACAGGAAAAACTCACTAAGCAGATGTCCAAGAACAAACTAATACAAAGAGTCATAGAAGCTGAGATTCTGCCAAAGTGTAATCAAGTTAAGAAGTTTCATCAACATGGGGCGAGTAGAGGGACGTATGCAGACAATTCAAGGACATCAGATACAGCCCAGTGGACTAGGTGATGAAGTGCAAGGCAAGATTAGAGATAATGGTATTAAGAAAACACACACACACTCACTCCACCCAGTAGTGGGCACGGCATGAGAACGTGAAATCTGTGAAACGCAATGATTATCAGCTAATTAGTATTTCCAATCAGAATACAGGGTCAGGGAGTTCTCTTTGATCTGAGATTTCCAGGAAATGAGCTTGATAAGCAAGACCAATTGTAATTGTTGTAAGTATGTACACACTTTTATTGCACAGTATAAAATATGCAACATTAAAAGTATAACTGGCAATCATGCGTGAATACCCCTTGGCTGATTGCAATAATCTTCCTTCATGAGGCAGAGAGAATTATTAACAATAACCAACATTACAAAAGTAAGCACAAATTCCTTCATTCTGATATTCTGAAGGCATTATCTAGTATAAATGAATCAAAGAAGCAAAACTGATGAATCATTACAGAAATATTTAAAGTAGGCAATACATATAGAATATCAAGCCACTGAAAACATAAACTTTCAGTTTATTGTTTCAAACCCTGTGCTAGGTATTCCTGGAAAATGAATTTCCTTAAATGGAATTTTATGTATATGTAATTCACAAATCATAGTTACTGGATTGGTGTGTTTAGTGAAGGGAAGAAAGGAAAATTATAGCTTGTGGAAATGTAGAAATGGCCAAAGAAAGATAGCTGAACTCTTCATCTAGAAGAATGCTAGATATTGGTATCTCTGCAGTAGTTTTTGAGGTGTTGTGGTGTGGTGGCTAAAAAACTTAATTAGTCTATTCCATTTTTGCATAAAGTGAGAGAAAAAATTATTCTATATGTGTCTAAGTCGTATAACTCCCCTATCTTATTCTCATTGTCCCTACACAAGATATATATAATGATGGACACAAAACTGTCACACAGTTTTCCTCAAACACCATTTCTCGAAATAACCCAAAGAGTTTCACAGGAACAAATTCCCCATTTGTGTTCCCATGCATTTTTGTTACACTTTCTTAGTATTTAGATGGACTTTCCACAATCCTGACAGCATACCTCCAAATTCACACAATGTCTGCTGTCATGCATGTAAAATTTCTAGGTCTAAATCCTGACAAAAATTTAAATTGGAAGGCACATGTAGACTGCTTAACAAACAAACTAAACAGCCTAGCTTATGTGATGAATGTCCTAGCTGGTTCCACCCTCATGGACACCAGGAAGGTAGTTTACCACATCTACTTTCAGACTATAATTCCATACTAAATAATTTTCTGGGGAAACTTAATGAACAGCCCAAGATTAATTACTCTTCAAACGAGAATCATAAGAAACATGTGTTTAGTCCAAAAAAGAACATCATGTCACCTGTTATTTAAAAAATTAAAAATGCTAACCATTCCTTCTCTGTACATCTATGGAATTTTTATTTTCATGTATAAAAAGCCAAACTCACTTGACAATTTTTATTTCAACCACAATTACAGTGCTCATCACAGACATAGTTTCAAACTTCCCACCCATAATTTAAAACTTTATGCTCAAACGCCATTGTACATAGAATTAAAAATTTACAATAAATTAAATAACACAAATCTGTTCAATATGGAGCTTGACCCACTAAAAAGGTTGTTATTTAATACACTAGTGGAAAAATGTTGTCATTCAATTGAAGAATTCATGCAAGGCAGTTTGGTATATTGAAAAGAAAAGAAACAATAAAGCTTATGTATTGTATAATTAATTGTTAATATATTGTATGAATTGTACTGCAAGCTGAAAAATGAACATAAGTGTTATGTATGTTCTTGTTAATTGTTCATGCCTAAAAATTCACAAATGCTTGCTTAAATGTGTTAATTATTATAACCTCATTTTTTAAATTAATTTGATATGTCTCAAGTACAAAAATCTTTGATTTGTAACTGTGTGTCCTACATGATAAGAACTCTGAATTCTGGAGCCAGTACTGTACAACTGTCACAACCATGTCTTACATGCGGTTTCCTTTACACATTAACTGCATTTTCCCAAAGCCCCCTAACAAATCTAAGTTTTCCATTCACCTTTCCCATGTGTGATGTTACATGTTCATGGGATTTCCACTATTGTTGTAATTGAGTTCTTTCTCTTTGTTTTGACCATTATACTGCCTTTATTCACATGCAAAGAGAAAGGGCATTCTTTACACTAAGTGGAACCTTCATGTAACTCTTTCCACAAAGTAACCATTACTACTAGAGAGGCAATGGGTATACTGAGGTTGCTGTGAGAAAATTTTTCTAAGTGAGTGGCCATTTGAAAGCTGTAGCTTCCTGCAGGGTCAGATGACAGGAACCACAGCTAGCTGCAACTTTTTCCTCATTTATAGCAGCACTAAAAACTGAACAAGCAAAGATAAAAAATAGAGAGTACTACAATCCAAAAGAGCAAAACAAGATGAGTAAGCACTGTGTAGGTTGAAGGGTTAATTAATGAAAGGGGTGTGAAATAATTATTAAAATTCTTATAATTTCGTAGAGTGTACTCATCCAACTGCTTTTTATCTGCTGCTGCCACAAGCACTGTGTTCCTTCATGACCGCTGTAACTTAGTTTTTACACCAAGAATGACCAATACTAACATTATGTTGCAGAACCTTTATTCTATATCATGTTGTAATTATTATGTTACAGTGACAAAACTCAAAAATACTGATATGCTTAACAACACTGACGTACATCTTAATTTAGCAATTACATGCTTCTTGCACAAAATTTCACAAGACACTGACGTAAAATGCCAACATAGCTGCCCCTTTATATATATTATTCTGAACAATCCTCGGTATTGTTATAAAGGGTTTTTTAATAAAATTACAATTAAAACTGTTGCCTCAAAATTAATGACATATTTCAACAGTTGCGCTGGCTCTTCTAGGGCAAATACATATGTGGATTTTCAAGCATTTAACATTTTAGGAGTGTGCAAATACTCAAAATATGAAATATTAACAATACTTTGACTATTTTTATAAAATGCAAAAGATACATGGTTCGGAAAATGTTCCTACCAATTACAGGACCTATACACTTCAATACAATTATAATTTAGTAACCAGTTTCATTGCAATAATTCCACAAGCACAGATACATCTTTTGTTTACATGTGTGATTCCCGTTTATTTGAAAACGGATCAAAAATACGTATTTTAAATAGGTTCCAATGGACTGTTAGGTCTCAGGAGGAGAAAGGTGTAGATGTGCCTTAGCACTTACAAAAACAATGTCTTCCAAATGGTTTATGCAAATGAGACGAGGTGTCACCTGACAGCACTATCAAATGATCAGACCAGATTTTTATCCACTTAATATGAATAAAAATTGGGAAAATGATCCAATAATTAATTATATAATTAGTGACTGCATCAGAAAACCATATTCAACATAATAGCATGGGGTAGGTTCTAAGAGAAAGTGTCTTTAGATACAAGGTGATTCAAAATGAATGGGACAGAAGAAAGTATTCCTATGACTACAGTAATGTCTTTACTTTAGGAATATACATTAGACTGAAAAGGTTAACTCTCACAGTTTAGGTTGACAACACTGAAACAATGGAAAGTTGGTATTGTTCATCACCGACATTAGTGTTCCAAATGGTGGCATCTAGGATAGAAAAGGTGTATTGTGCCATACAACATGCAAAAACATCAATAATAATCATTATTTGCAGAGATTTTCAGACCAAGTTTGCTAAAGTGGCATCTCACCGTCACAACATTATTAGATGGACAAAGCAATTTGACGAGAAAGACTGCGTATGCAAGAAGAAAACCACAGTATGGCCATCTGTCAAGAATGACATAATGGAAAAGATTAGTATGATCTACAAATGAAGCCCCAGAAGAAACCATGTGCACTACAAGTAGAGAATTGAGTGTGTCACAATCAACAGTATGACATGTGTTGCATAAGCATGTGCAATTCAAGGCTTATAGAATTTAAATGTTGCAAGCATTGATTTTAAAGTATAGATGGATATGCATGGTTTCACAAACAGGCTTGTGTTCTCTGACAAAACCACTCTCACCTAATTGGGAAGTGAACAATCATAATGTGAGAATATGGAGTACATAAAACCAGCATGACTATCTGGAACATGAAAATGATTATCTAAAACTTAATGTTGTTTGTACAACAGCCAACCACAGAGTTTTGGTCCTTTATTCTTCACAGAATCTACCTTTACAGGCATAATCTATCTCAATACGCTTTCTCTCTGGTTGTTGCCTCAGTTGACAAAAGAGAGACCCAGCTTCATTTTGCAGCAGGGCAGGTTCTGCCACACTGATATAACCTTGTACATAGTCACCTCAACGAACATTTTCCATAATGCTGGATTAGTTGTGCTGGGTCAAATGATGAGCCATTTATGTTGCAGCTCCCAGGTCACCTGGCCTTACACCAATGGTTTTTTTTCTTTTGGGAATATGTGAAGCAGATGGTTTATGTACCCCCATTTCCACAGGACTTACAGCAACTAATGCACCGAATCATCGGTGCAGTTGGAACTCTTTCCTTCATTAATTTTGAATCACCTATGTATGTGCATCACAAAGATGGTGCGGCGGTGCAGCTCTCCGTGACACATCAATATCACCTTGTGGAATGACTTCACAGGCATAGATTTAATTTCCATGCATGTGTTACACCTCTTTGCCTCCTATCAACTTCACTGGCGCCTTGTGTATCTTTAGCCGCATATGCTGTGGTTCCATCGTCGGATGTAAAAGGACGGAGCAAGTGCTGGAGCATTAGTCACTTCGGCTCACTCTGAAGATGGCTGGGCGGTATTCAGACAAAATATTAGAAGAAGGAGCTGAATTTATGCAGCTGCAGGCCCAAAATTTTATGGAACACCTATGTATGATTTGTTTCCATTGAATTCCCATTTTAACTGATAAATCATACTTGTGGTTGTGATATGTTTCCAGTCATTAAAAGATTGTGCGTGACGGGTGAGATTCAATAACTGAATCCTTCACCAGCAGTCCTAATGAAACTGTTTTATTTTTAGATGAGGGAGGCATCAGCAATTAAGCATGAGTTGTCAGATGAATTTTGATTAGCAATAATGAAATTAAAAGTACTTTTGCAGTTTTCCAAAGGCAGATTGAAGGCTATGCAGCCATATTGGTCAGAGCAATTCAAGTTGTAGAGACTGCCAAACAACCACTCTGCATTTCTCTCCTTCTGTTCAAAATGTGACAGTAAAACAGTGTTCATGTGCAATGCCAAGTGCACGATACTTTTTATACAGAGCTGTATTTGTATATATATTCGATTGAATTTATAATTTTAGAGGTAAAGCCTTCATTTTTAGACTATAAAATCAATATTAATCTGGGAAAAGATCTCCATTATGTCTGCAGCAGTGTAACTGGTGCAGTTAGACTTGCACACCTGAGGAGAAATAACCTGTGCACCTGTGCAGACACAATGGAACTTTGGTAATTTACAACCTGCAAGGTTATGGGCAACAGCAAGGTTAGAACCTAAAAATTATTGAAAGTGCTCTCAGTACTTACAAACATTTTCACAGTAAGTTTGAGAGATTCTTATTCTGAGCTGATAAGTGTTGCTCCAACATGAATAATTTCTGTGGATGTAGAATATTTTTTTTGGCAATGGGTTTTGCAGACTTTGAATTAGAACCCTTGCATTCTAGGTTGAGCTTGTACTTATTTTGCAATGTACCATGGGATAATGAAGGCTTTCTAGGTTTCATTGTGTTCATTACCCCATCACTGACTTGATGTGGATAACATAATGGTATTCTTGGAAGAGTAGAAAAATTTTACGTAGAGTTAAAACTCACAATTCACAACGATGCCATTCTCAACATAGAGTGTTGTTCCTCTCAGAGAGCTGTGACAGAACAACAAAACGTGATTGGTAAAATAGTACAGTTCTGGGAAGGTCACGTACCATCTAGGCAGTCACCTACCTCTGAGAAGAAATATGGGAGAAGTACATGAGATTGTGAAGCAGCCTGCAAAAGTGAAGTCATGGCAGACACAGGCTCCCACATCTTTCCTGCTGGCAGCAGCCTGCCAAAAACACAATTTGACTCACGAGGCTGCCCCACCAGTTGTGGCAGTAAACATAGTTGCCAAAGGCAGGTAACACACTTTCGCCTCAGCCGCCACTAGCTGGGCACTAGCTGCCAGTGTGGGCACTATTGGTTGTAGTGTTACAGGGATCACCGATCTCTTCTTGTGTTTGAGGGGTGGTAATCTAAATCTTTGGTAGATCAGGATTAGTCACTTCACTTTTTTCAGAATATGAAAAAAAAAAAAAAAAAAAAAACACTGCGCAGTGCACAACACAAGGCATTTGGGGACGGTTACCGTGCAATTGCTTGTTGAGTTAGCAGAGTATTGTTAACGAAGTAGTTCAGGTCTGACCTGAAACATAACAGCCCATTAAGACCCACTTAAAACAAACATTTTCCAATCTAATTCAGGATCGCACATGTAAACAAAATATGTAACTTGTGTAAAAAAAATTATAACTGAGAAAATAACTGTTTAATCTCTTTCACTTCAAAGTGTAGATGCTCTGTAGATGAAGGGAACATTTCCCATGAAGGGAGCCTCCAGTAATTAATAAAAATGTAAATGTATTATTGTAATTTCTTACTTGAGAATTTATTCTTGAATAAAATAACAGACATGTACTAATATCTTAGTGTACTAGCCAGTACTGAATCCAGGTTAATGGCAGATAAGACAAATCTTACCATCACAATCTCGGCAAGAGTTTGTTTACTTGTGTGTAACCTAACAATGTCATCCAAAAACTTTAGGTGTTTTACAGGCAAATTGGGTTAAACCTTGTTTTAGGTAATGCGTAAAATAAATTTTATATGTATATTCTCCAAGACATACACAAAGTTCATACATTCCTCATCCCAAAAGACATCCACCATGAATTCTCCAGTTTTCATTACTTCTCCTTTGGTGAAATGCAGTACTATTCAATCAACAGTTTTTCATATTCACAGTGAGGTAAAAGAAAATGTTTCTTGTCCCTGTCCCCTATAAATTGCAAAGCTTGCTGAGAAATCTTCTCCCTCACATTTTGAAGGAATATAGCATGTTGGTCTCTGCTGTTTTCCTCACATTTTGATTCCGAGACACCAACAATTATTATATTGTGTTACTAAAGAATTTCGTGTGCCTGTCATCTTGGTACAAACGTTTCAGTCTCATGTTACTTCAATACTCTGTGTATCAATTCACAGGATTCATTGATGATTTCATCACAACAGTTTTCATTTGCCTCACAAGTTGGATGTGACCCTGTTCCAGATCAGACCAAAATGTTCATTGCACTGTCTCTGGTGACAATGCTTGGGACATACAGGTACTTAGCCTCCAGTGGCTGACACAAACAGAGTTCTTGACTTGCTACACGTTTGATGTAGTCGTTGCAGAGAGAGGTTGTTCACACCATGTTTGAGAGACCTTATTGCTTTTATACAGAGAGAAACTCCCCATCTAACTGTTGTGGTATGCATTGCACCACTTGAACTGGAGTTTCATACTGAGCTGTTGCATACCGAGCTGTTGGGAACATTATCACATCGTACTGTTCAATATGAATGTAAATATGCTGATGGAACATGCTAATGTTTGCAAAATGCAGAACGAAGTGAGAAAATTAGTACAAAAGTCACAGTTGTTACATTATAACAATATTTTATGAGAATTTTACTTTACGCTTATTGTCATTGTATTTTTGTAATTGGTTTATAACTTTAAACTTGCATCTGTGAAAACCAATAGCTATTCATAAAAAAAACTGTCTTATAAAATTTTTTTACCAACATCATTGTGTGATAAATAAAACCTCGATTCTTACATAATATCAACTTGCTAAATGTGTATATATTTATGTAATGTAAACAGGTAAAATATATATCACCATAAAAATATATACCTCAATAATTAAAAAAGAATTGAATTGAAATCAAATTGTGCATTGCACCATATTTTCTTAATATGCACTTAAAAGTACCAGAGATACAAAAAGTACGTTAAGATGGAACATTTTACATTACTTAATTTTTTATTTTGAATGTCTCTCCTGTGCTAACAAAAGAAAATTATTTTGGGCTAAATCTGTCCACTAAAATGTCCACCTTCAATGAAATTACAAAGGAAACTTACCTTACATTTCATTTTGAGGCATGATGAACAACCAGTTACCTTTCTAATTTCTCTGCAGTAATAGCATGTGGGTCAGAAAGAACAGAGGAAAACAACTTCTCCACATAACAGGATGTTGAAGTCACAAAATTTTAGGAGATAAAATATTCCTTAAGAGAAGTATGTTTGAACATTGTCTCCTTCCCCAATGATGGTATTGCAGGTAGCAGCAAAAGTCAAATAGGTTGAATTTCTTGCCAAACTTATTTGCTTCCTTCTGCTCAATATCACCTGTAATGTAAGTTGGCTCACATTTGACTTTCTCAATGATTTCTGCAGAAGCAGCCTAATATATTCTGAATCATCAATGTTGCTGGCAAGAAAGCCAAAATGGTTATGGATGTATGCCAGAGATTTTTGATTTTAGGTTCATTGGAAGTTCTTGGTGCCTCTCGTACTGACACTGAAGATTCTCTCAGAGATGTGTCAATCACAGATGTTATGGCTTTGGTTGGGGGAAGGGAGGGGTTCTAGCTTCTGTCTCTGCACTCCACCTCACTGGGGATAGCTCAGGCAGAAACAAAAGTTTTGGTAGCAGCTGTCTAAGCAGTGACAAGATGCAGGGTTTTGAGAAACATTTTCTTGATGTATTAAATTATTTTATTTATTTGTGGGTTGCTGCTGCTCATATCTTTGTTGCTACATTGCAATGCATGTGCCACACTGGTACAGCAGTTGCCACCTTCAACACATAGATCCCAACACCCAAATGCATAAGACCTTTTTCTTCTTGAATTTCCTCAGCCAACAGTGTTTTAAGACTTTTATTCCCAAAATGAGCTACTGTTGAGTGATTTGTCGGTTCCAACACCTTTCAAGAAATCAATTATGTCTTTGCGGATTTTGTAACAATGAAATTGCTGATAAAACATCCACACGCATCCACTGTTTTGTCGATGGCTATGTGGCGATTGCTTACACAGTGCCGCACCCTTTTAAGAGCCTCTGGACAGCAAAAATCTAAATAGCTGTTCTTCAATTTCAATTTATAACAAATCTGTTGCCCTCAGGGATTTTGTGGAAATGACCAACATTCAGGCACTTGAAGTTTGTACCATGGAATGTTTGCAGCAGTCGCAGCAGAGAATGTATTAGGTAAAAATTCATTTGTACAGTTTAGAGTCTTTTGCATCTGCATCAGTAATATTTGCTTCTTACACAACTGCACTGCCTTGCCCTTTGTGTGTGCATTACTATGTATATGTTGGGACATCATAGAGCAACCGGTCTGGTTACTGTATGCTCGACATAGAACAGTCTCTCCATCAGTAGTGAAAGTGTCATCCGTCATAACCTGAATCTTAATTCAGATGATAATTCTGATGCAAAAGGAGGCATCAGAAACACCTAGAGTCATGAGCTCTTGAGAGGTACTCTCTGACAGTTTCTTTCTTAGTGGACGCACCTCCTAGTTCTGGGCTGGTAGAAGTCACGAGTAGTCTGAAAACTTTGGGCCACTATACTTCAGACTACCCCACTGCCAGTCTCAACAGTACATACACCCCTTTACTATACACAGTATTGTTATCGTATCAGATTTGCTTTTGACAGCTGAAATTCTGTATTAAAAAAAAAATAAGCAGAAGCATGTCCTTCATTATCCAACTCAAACTCTACCTTTTGTTGCACTTGATTGTGATTTTTAGAGATGATTTGCTTTCTATCATCTGCTTTTATGGCTGGTTGGATATGGATATTTTTCTTAGGGAGCAGCCTACTGGACTGTGGGGAAATACGAAGTGTAGTAAGCAATAATATGTCATTTCCTGTAGCATTAAGTTAAAGTACATAAAACATGTAATTATAGTGAAATATGTAATGATTAAATGAAATATAACAACACTGGCCACATAATTTGTGCAGATTTATACTTTTCATGTGCATAGGAGTGGATGGAAAGTATAAGTAGTTAGGTAAAAAATCTGGGCTCTAGTGATAAGTTTGTACTATCAACATACATGGATACAATATTCAACTGGATAAAAAATAACTTTATAATAACAATGTAATGTCAAAAACAGCTTTAAATTTTATTCACATATTTATAAAATATACATATTTATTTCAAAATATAAACAAACTGGAATCAATTTGCAATAAAAACAGATCTTTTTTACATATTTATACTCTAAAAATTACTTGTAATAAATATGGTGAGCAGTGTGACCAGAATGTTTTCTTGTTTAGTGTAAACTGAATGAACATTTTGTGATGTAATTACGACTACTACATCATCACAGTCAAGTCCTTGTCTTCTGCCTGCAAGAGGCCCTCCAAACACAAGAAACAAGTACACTGCAATCTAAGAGCATCACTTCTGTAAGCTCCACAAATAATATCGTGATTTCCAGAGAAAAATTAGAATTTTGTACACAGCACTATTTGATGAGTTAATTCTGTCTTTTAATCACTTTAAAAATTCAGTCTTTTATTTGAAGAATTATTGCACCAGAAAATGATTGTATCAATAAAATGTCACAAAAACCGTGCACCTACAGAAGTATAGTGTAATGTAGGTAAACAAATTTCAAAAATAGTTACGCAGTCATCTTGCTGGACTTCCACACATTCAGAATTTCCGAGAAAAGATAACGCTACCACTTGAGCCAAGAATAAAATTTTCCAATGCAATATGAGACAGGCAGAAAGGCACAATCAGTTTTCAAGCTTATTTCATTTGCTTTGCTGAAAAACAGCACAACAGGAATGGAATGTACACAATACTGACAGGGTCTCAATAATAAGAACAGACTTACATCCTGTGGACACACACACACACACACACACACACACACACACACACACACACACACACACACACACAATATCCACAGAGGCTTAATGATTCCACTGAAGCAACAATGATATAATACACCTCCACAAATATCAGTCAACTGTGGAATACTTGTCATTTTTGTTTTCGTTGTGACTCAAGGAAGTTGGCAGATAGAGCCAAGAGGCGATATCTCTGCTTCAAATTCTTTGCACGGATGTGTGCTGAAGCTATTTCCACAGTATGATTCGCTGGAAACCAACCTCGCTCACCATCTCTGATTCTTTCTCCCTGGTACCAACCTGAGAAACATTTATTTAATAATTAGTGTTTAAAAAAGTCACACTGAATGCAACAGTAGTTAAATATATTGTAGCTACAGAAACAAGTTAAAAATTGTAGGTGGAGTAAAAATAGAATTGGGGGTGATACATAAAGATGACAAATTCACAAAAATATGACAAAAAGAGAAGAAACGAAAATAGAAATAAATAAAACACACAGGTCCACGATTTTCATATGAAAAGTACCTTCAGCGATAGTTAATGAGAAAGAATACAAATGGAATAATAACAAAGAACTGTTGACTTTTTTTTTCAGTTAATTCATACGTGTCTGTTAGATCCCATCAAAAAGGGGAAACTCTGGGGATTTGGAATTAGTCAAGGCAACCATTAACTAAGAGCAGAAAACAGCTAATAGTTTATTATCTAACTCTCTGTTACTCATACAATAATGCCCGACACTTTAGCCCACACAGATGCAGATGTTATCCACAAGAATAGTGTATATTAATGACTTCAGGACTGTTTTATTAAATCTAAATATATAATAATATAATAATATAATATAATAATATAATATATAATACATGCATACAGGATAATACGCTGTAATGTCTGAAACAATCTTACATTTCAAAATAATGAATTAACATCTGTTTCCCATGAAAAACAATAAGGTACATGAAACAGCTCAAATACATATCAAAAGAACATGATATTGCTTATTTCAAAACAGTGACCTAACTAATAAGCACATACGAACAGTAATTTAGATACTAAACTGCAAACAAAATTGAAATAAGAAACATTATTTGACAATTGTCTTATTTCATGATCCCCCGCATGTAACACCTGACACATTATCCAGCTGCTTTTTCTGGCTGTCCCACAATTTCTTGAGTGCCTCATAGTAAGTAGCTCTTCTTCAAATATCAAACTGAACTTATTAAAAGGCACTGTTGCTCTATTTGAGGCTTCATTACTTCCCAACTGATTTTTCTATAAAATCAAATCTCTTTGCAACCTGATTCGAAGCCATGCATTAGTATTTATATACTAACAAAGCATTTATGGCTGCAATATTCAAAATATTGTAAAACAGTGCACCAACTTCTCATATTACACGACATGTTGTTTTTCTGATACAGCTGATCCAAAAGATCTATCCACAATTAGAGACAGTAATCATTTGAGGTTTCTTTTGCTCTCCTGTTGGATGGTCTGTGGCATCACTGGTATGGTATGCATGCCTGTTGCTGCAAACACTGTCCTATTTTCCTTGGGATAGTGTGACACCAATGTACAATGTTGTTGAAATCTGGAGATGGGTGATTTTGGCAACCCCCCCCCCCCCCCCCCTTTTTTAAGCACTGCTCTTGTTTTTGTGTACTGTTCTGACGTATGTCACTTTCTTAGCCTGGAGTTTCTTTACTAAAGACAAACTAATAAACCATTAAGTCATCAGTAATATTTCTGTTTGTACCATGTACTGGTTTGATTACTCTAAAATCAATATCTTCAGCCAAATTGCTGGTATTTTAAGGCTCCTGCAGTTGCTTACTGATGTACAATTTTACATTCAAAGTGTAAGCCATTTTTACATCAACCAACCAAACACTTTTAATGCACACTTCGTAGGTTTGCAGGGAATATATTGCCTTGATGGGTAATTTCCCCAGAATGCAAAAAGCTGTTCATCAACAGTAGGTATTCACTAAGTGAGAAATATTTTTGGCAACTGTTCATAAACAGTTCTAGTACCTATCTGGCAGCGGCCAACTTGTCACTCTCTGTGAACATCTCTATCACGGATATTATTGAACCTCAAACATGTCAAGCGAAACCTGAATAGGTTTTAAATCATGCATAAATAACATGATTCAAGTCTATTGCTGCTTTAGGAGGAGATTAGTGTTTAACATCCCATCAACATCGAGGTCATTAGAGATGGACCGCAAGCTCGGGTTAGGGAAGGAAATTGGCCATGCACTTTTGAAGGAACAATCCTGGGACTTGCCTGAAGCAATTTAGGAAAATTATGGAAACCCCAAATCATGAAGGTCAGATGCAGGTTTTAACTGTCGTCCTTCGAAATGATGAGTACAGTGTGCTAACCATTGCACCACCTCGTCGGTCATTGCCTTTTGAGTTATACCACAACTTCAAAATATTCTTTCTAGAACATCTGAGAGATCCACACAGATATAACAAACTAATGAAAGCTCTGATGTCTATAGCATCTGTTTCTTGAGCAACCATTTCCTTAGAAAAGTTACCATGAATTTCATTGATGTACAATTAGTACATGTTGCAATAATAAGGATGATATTTTCATTCAAGAGTAAATTGAGGATATCTACATCTGTCTTTGTCATACAAGCTTCATTTATGGATCCTGGTCAATGTATAACAACATTACAAGATTTTCTTCTAACACATTCTTCCAAAGTAATTACTTTTCCTCCATTTAATTATTCCACACAAAAAAGTGAACACTTGAATGACATCTTCCTGTGATTCAAATTCATAATTTTATAACATTTATTGTTCTGATCCTGAATCAGGACTGCTTTTATGTACCAGAATCTCTACTAAACTGTTTGAGAGGTTTTTCTGCCTGTAACATTTCTTTCACAAAGTAAAATAAAGAGAATACTACATAAGATGGAAATTAATTGCAATCAGTTTCAATACGCCTAAAATTACACACATGAAAGGGAGATTGAGTCAAGGAAAGCAATAAAGTGATGTAACATTATTCTGTTTCAGACTGAACAGCACAGCTTGTGTGGATGACCAGTGTCCTCCAGGCTATAACAACATCTACATCTACATCCATACTCCGCAAGCCACCCGACGGTGATTCAAAAATGGTTCAAAATGGCTCTGAGCACTATGCGACTTAGCTTCTGAGGTCATCAGTCACCTAGAACTTGGAACTAATTAAACCTAACTAACCTAAGGACATCACACACATCCATGTCCGAGGCAGGATTCGAACCAGCGACAGCAGCAGTCGCTCGGTTCCAGACTGTAGCGCATAGAACCGCACAGCCACTCCGGCTGGCGATGGTGATTCATAAGCAATGTAACCTGTGTAATTGAAAGCCAACAATGGCTGAAGCTAACAGAAAGAGTTAACAGAACAGAACTGAAAATGATGTGAATACAGTCCAGCCCAGTCAGACAAAACTGATTGGGGAAAACTATGTGAATGACTAGTGTCAGCTACATGAGCAACAGAGGATTAACACACAATTTGTTGAAAAAACTACACTACTCACAGAGGGTGAAAGCGACATTGTAAATGTAGCCACTATCTTGAGTAACTACACAGATATGTATAAAACAACAGTTATCTACACACTGTAGGAATAGCCTGAACAAGTTTCTTTGACAATTCTTGATGTCAGCCTCTTATTCTGTACAGAATAACTAAATGTAGAGCCATCAAGGCACATGCTTTTTTTCTTTTTTTTAGAAAGAGAGAGAGAGAGAGAGAGAGAGAGAGAGAGAGAGAGAGAGAGAGAGAGAGAGAGAGAGAGAGAGAGAGAGAGAGAGAGACCACACACAGTGGAACAAATATTGTTAAAACTTTAAGAACTTTTGCTCTAATAACTCCATTTCAACCTATACAACAGGAGACTAAAGCTGTAAAGCGTAAAACAAACACATTACAACTATTTTCTCATGTATATATTACATAAACACAGCCAAAGTAAAATATGCACCAGTGTTATAGGCCACTAAAATGCTTCAAAAAATAAGAAGCACAACACGTGTGATAATGTACTTACCAAGATGGAAAGACTTTCCTTCTCATTTCGTCCAGTAAGTCCCTTGACCCAGGGTTCAGGCTGACTTTTCTTAACTGTACCCCTTTCCCTAAACCTTTCCAGTCCTTTTCCTTCACCCCTCCTCCTTCCCCTTCAACTCTTCTGCCAGAAGAAGGAGCCACTGGCTCCGAAAGCTTGTAAAAGTTCAATCCTGTGTGTGTGTGTGTTCCCCTGACACCACTTGATGAGTAGTTTTTTTTTTTCATCTATCCATTTGCATTATATTATTAATAGTTGATTATTTTAATTCAGTGTGTGTGTGTGTGTGTGTGTGTGTGTGTGTGTGTGTGTGTGTGTGTGTGTGTGTGGGAGTGAGAGAGAGGGTTTTGTTTTTTTTTTTGGGGGGGGGGGGGGGGGGGGGGGGGGAAGTCTGCGTGTGTGCAAAGTAGAGAGCTTATATTTGTGGTGAGAAAAGGGAAAGCATCAAAGCATCTCACCACACACCTCTCAATGGCATGGTGGTTACAGAGCTTAATCCCAAGTGATAGTTAGGCATTTTAACTGTGCCGTCACAATAGATATATTTACTAATGAAATTCGTCATAAATAATCCATCACAATTTGAGAAGAACAGTGAGGTTCATACCTACAACACTAGAGGGAAAAATGAGCTTCATTACCTACTATAAAAGCTGTCAGTGGCTCACAAAAGAGTTCAATATGCAGCAAAAAAATCTTTGACCATTTGCAGAAGACTGTCATCTATATGTCAAATGCACACTATTGAAAATCTAAAATATTAACTGAGGGCTTAGTCAAGTTGACTTTATTATCCAGTACATTCATTTTGTTAATCAGAATTTGTTGGTGTAATTAGTTTAAATACTGTGGTAATTACACATACTAGTAATTTCAAACTTCATTATCATTGTTCATATGTAAACATATACCCAATTACTAGCTTTCAGATAAAGTAGACCAGAAGTACATATAGATAAGAGAAGCATTATTCAGCCAATTCTGCAGGTTTGTTAGTGGCTTTTGCCCTCATTTAGTTTCAGAGTAATTAGCATTCTTCACTAAAACATTATTACTGAAATGGAATGCCGTGTCCTGGAAAACTAGGTAGAGTAATTTAATTATTGGAGCACTAAAATCAAACATAACAGAGTCTACAATGATTAAGTTTAGGTCTTAGTAGTCAGAAATTTCTTCGTTTTCCAAAACTATTTCATTTGTTGTGATCTGGCTGCTTGTTCTTCTGCAGATGAGACATACTTCTTCTGTTCTGATGGTTTGAATGTCAGCCATGTGTATTTGTTATTCAGAAGCAGTTTCTCTTCTCTGTGTTTAATTTGGTGTGTGGTGGTGTTCAATTCATCCAGATCACTTTGTACTTCTTTAAACCAGATGTTTTCGGTATTACTGTTCCAGAAGTAATAAAAAGTTTCCTTCCGGATTCTAGTATTTGGTAGGCGAGATATGTGGTCGAAAAATGCAATCCTTCTTTTCCGCATTGTACCAACAACGGATTCATTTTCTTTATATACTACTGAATTGGGCAAAAGTCTCCACTGCCCATTACCTTTGTGTTTCTTACTGACAATTGTTCGGAGTATTTTTCTGTCAACTTTGTGCAATTTGTCAGTTTTTGCTTGAGTATTTAATCTGAACAGTGTTTCACCTGCATATGTTGCTTCTGGTTTAACGATGGAGGAGTAATGTCGAAATTTAGCATTTATTGAGAGAGATAGTTTTTTGTAGGTTGGCCACATGGTTCTCTACGCTCTCTGAAGTTTTAATGTTCTACTATCTAATGATACTCTTTCACTAACATTCCAGGTAATAATCTCAGTAAGATATTTAAACTTTTTCACTACTTTAATTTTTTGATCATTATGGAGTACGATATGGGTGGGGTATGTCAAGTGGGAAGCTGGGTATAATTTCTGTTTTCTTGAACGAAATTGGTAATTCAGCCTTTGCTGCTAATCATTCTAGTTGTTCTATCTGAACCTCTGCTTCATCAACATTGTTTGCTAACAGTGCAAATCATCTGCAAATGCAAGGCAGCTAAGTTGAGTCTTTCTTCCAATCTTAACAGATGGCGGCATATTCACGCATGATTTTCTCCAGCACAAAATTGAACAATAATGGAGACAATCCATCGCCTTGTCAAAGGCCAGTATGAGTCTCAAAAGGTTCAGATAATTCATTTCTGAATCTTACTCTAGCTTTAGTACTTCGAAGGGCGACTGCAACGTGGTTGGCAAATTTCTGATGTAAACCAAATTCTTTAAGAACTGCCAGTAGAGATTCACGATGGACACTATCACAGTCTTCTTTAAAATAGACAAACGCAATCACTAGTTTCTTGTCCCTGACCTTTTGATGTTTGAGACTAATAATTTGAGACTAATAATTTGATCAGGACACCTTCGTCCTGGATGAAAGCCTCATTGATATTCCCCTAGTTCACCATCAAGCTGTTCATGAATTCTGAAATACAGAACCTTGGAAAAAAATTTATATATAATATCCAGCAGGGATATACCCCTGTAATTATTTGGGTTCAATATATCTCCTTTTTTGTGTTGTGGATGGATTATTGCAACATTTCATTCCTCTGGTAACTTCTCAGTATTCTAAATGTCAATAAGATGTCTGTGTAAGTTCAGAATAATTTGTACATTTGCAGATTTCCAAATTTCTGCCACTGTTTGGTTCTCTCCTGCTGCTTTATAATTTATTTCAAAGTGAGTTAATTTCTGCTTGTACTTCATCTGACTGTGGTGGTATAACATTTTCTAAATGTGTTTTGTTTCTTGGATAAGGGTCAAATTCCAAATGATGTTCGGGTTCTGTGCTATTTAGTAACTGTTTCAAATATTTAGCCAATATCATTGAATGGTCATAATTGTTATGTGCTACCTTTCCGTTTGTATCCTTCATCATAAGAGTAGGTGGAGTTATTTCGACTGGTACTGTTTGAATGTCTGAGAGTAATCTCTTGTCTTGTGGCGATTGAAAGTATCCTCGATAGATTTTAGCTAGTCCTTATGAAATTGCCTTTTGAGCCTTCTAATTTCTTTGGCGGTTGATCATCTAGCATTTATTAATTCCTCCCTGGAGCTTTCTGTTCTCTTTTGTTGGTCATTTAACCAGGCCTTATGTCTACACTGAATTGCTACATTGGATTCCTCATTCCACCAAGCATGTTTCTTGTGTTGCCATACAGGAGCTACTTCTTCAGCCAAGGCTTTTAATTGACTGACAGTGGCTTCTAGATTGTCACTTAAAGGTATTCTTGATCTCTCACAATATATCTGATTATTAATAATATAACTAGGGTCATATGTTCTCCTTGTATCTAACGTTTGAGGTTTGTTGTTTCTTTTGGGTGTCAGTTTGATTTTCATTTTTGAAATGTAATGGTCTGAATCAACATCAATGCCATGCAGCACTTTAACATTATAGATTTCCTTGTGGAATTTCTGATCCATGACCACATGATCTATCTGGAACTCTCCTAGCTTGACAGTAGGACATTTCCATGTCATTACCTTATGTGATATTCTCTTAAACCTGGTTGTCTTCAAAAACAATCCACTTGTAGTAAAAAATTCAATCAACCGTTCCCCGTTCTTGTTTGTAAGTTTATGAGCTGGCCATCACCCCACCACAGCTTGAAATTTCTTCTCTCGTCCTATCTTCGCATTACAGTCTCCAGGCAGTATTTTAATGTTAGTTTCCGGTATGGTCTTTAGTACTTGATCAAGTTCATCCCAGAATTTTTCTGTTCCATCCTTGTCAGTTCTATTTTTAAAATTAGTTGGAGCATGAATATTTATCAGTGTGTATCTTTTGTTTTCCACTGTAATTGTTAACAATGCCATTCTTGAGGAATTGAATGAAAAATCCTCAGTGGAATCCAATATTCTATTGTGTACTAAGAAACGCACACTGAACTGGGGAAGATTTTCTATTACCCTTTCTCCTGGTGGTCCCTCATAAAGTCCATATCCTCCTGATTCGATCGTGTCCTGGTCAGTATTGCGTAACTCTTGAAAGGCTGAGATAACTATGGTCTGTTGATCTAAGACATCTTTCAAATGTTTCAATTTATCAACTTTCCCTAAAGAATTAATATTTACTGTTGCAAAATACAAAAATCTTCCTGGGTTGTTAAATCTTAGCACCTTCTTATGTGGAATATGTTGCATATTTGTTTGTTCATTCAGTGCATCACTAGCGCTCCAACTCACCCTTGCCCTCTATGTGACAGCCAACCATATCCGAATGGTGTCTTCCCCTGGATAATCTCGTTGCGACTGTCCAAACCAGTGGATTCTTTCAGTAGAAGACTCATCATATTTGTTTTATTATCTGATCAATGATCAAGTGTCTGACCAAGGTCAGGGTTTACAATTCCAGATGTGATCTGGAAAGGCGATGGGTGAATTATGGATGGTGAAAAAAGAGATTGATGGGGTGTGTGTTTGGTCTACGAGAGCTATTTTATTTTGCTCAAGTCCACCAGCAAGCTGGTGAGGACCCCTATATCTGCCACCTGGATAATTCCATAGTAATTATTTTTTTACCTAAAAGTCCGCATTAAATCTTTCCTTACTATTCAATTGCTTATAAACATGTATCTTGAACTGTAACATGTGAGAGGGAAGCTGCTGGGAGCCATTCAAGACAGTATGTGGAATCTTATTAAATGGGCAAGATCTATGCCCAAAATTTATGGACAATGTGTAGCAGGCGATTTAGTACACAATACAAGACAAAAATGTATCTCAAGTTATCTAAATTTCATGTCAGACAGTTTATTCAGTTAATGATGATGTAAATAAAATAAAAAGAAACTTCCACATGGGAAAAATATATTAAAAACAAAGATTCCAAGACTTACCAAGCAGGAAAGCGCCGGTAGATAGGCACAATGAATAAAACACACAAACACACACACACAGAATTTCCAGCTTTCGCAACCGGCGGCTGCTTCGTCAGGAAAGAGGGAAGGAAAAGGAAAGATGAAAGGATGTGGGTTTTAAGGGAGAGGGTAAGGAGTCATTCCAAATCAATCCCGGGAGCGGAAAGACTTACCTCAGGGGGAAAAAAGGATAGGTATATACTCGCGCGCGCACACACGCGCACGCACACACACACACACACACACACACACATCCATCCATACATACACAGACACAAGCAGTGGTCTGCTTGTGTCTGTGTACAGTGCTGGTTGTGAAAACTCGAAATATATATGTCTGCTTGTGTCTGTGTATGTATGGATATGTGTATGTGTATGTGTGTGTGTGTGTGTGTGTGTGTGTGTGTGTGTGTGTGTGTGTGTGTGTGTGTGAGGGCGCGCGCACGAGTATATACCTATCCTTTTTCCCCCCTAAGGTAAGTCTTTCCGCTCCCGGGATTGGAATGACTCCTTACCCTCTCCCTTAAAACCCACATCCTTTCATCTTTCCTTTTCCTTCCCTCTTTCCTGACGAAGCAGCCACCGGTTGCGAAAGCTCGAAATTCTGTGTGTGTGTTTTATTCATTTTGCCTATCTACCGGCACTTTCCCGCTTGGTAAGTCTTGGAATCTTTGTTTTTAGAAAGAAACTTCCACATGGGAAAAATATATTAAAAACAAAGATTCCAAGACTTACCAAGCGGGAAAGCGCCGGTAGATAGGCACAATGAATAAAACACACAAACACACACACAGAATTTCGAGCTTTCGCAACCAGCGGCTGCTTCGTCAGGATAGAGGGAAGGAAAAGTAAAGATGAAAGCATTGATGCTACTTCCCTATACACAAATATCCCGCACGTCCTGGGCCTCGATGCAATGGAGCACTTCCTTTCTGCTGATCACCTGCCACCCTACCTAAAACCTCATTCCTCGTCACCTTAGCCAGCTTCATCCTGACCCACAATTTCTTCACTTTTGAAGGCCAGACATACCAACAATTAAAGGGAACAGCCATGGGTACCAGGATGGCCCCCTCATATGCTGACCTATTTATGGGTCGCTTAGAGGAAGCCTTCTTGGTTACCCAAGCCTGCCAACCCAAAGTTTGGTACAGATTTATTGATGACATCTTCATGATCTGGACTCACAGTGAAGAAAAACTCCAGAATTTCCTCTCCAACCTCAACTCCTTTGGTTCCATCAGATTCACCTGGTCCTACACCAAATCCCATGCCACTTTCCTTGACGTTGACCTCCATCTGTCCAATGGCCAGCTTCACACATCCGTCCACATCAAACCCACCAACAAGCAACAGTACCTCCATTATGACAGCTGCCACCCATTCCATATCAAACAATCCCTTCCCTACAGCCTAGGCCTTCGTGGCAAACAAATCTGCTCCAGTCCTGAATCCCTGGACCATTACACCAACAACCTGAAAACAGCTTTCGCATCCCGCAACTACCCTCCCGACCTGGTAGAGAAGCAGATAACCAGAGCCACTTCCTCATCCCCTCAAACCCAGAACCTCTCACAGAAGAACCCCAAAAGTGCACCACTTGTGACAGGATACTTCCCGGGACTGGATCAGACTCTGAATGTGGCTCTCCAGCAGGGATACGACTTCCTAAAATCATGCCCCGAAATGAGATCCATCCTTCATGAAATCCTCCCCACTCCACCAAGAGTGTCTTTCCGCCGTCCACCTAACCTTCGTAACCTCTTGGTTCATCCCTATGAAATCCCCAAACCACCTTCCCTACCCTGTGGCTCCTACCCTTGCAACTGCCCCTGGTGTAAAACCTGTCCTATGCACCCTCCCGCCACCACCTACTCCAGTCCTGTAACCCGGAAGGTGAACACGATCAAAGGCAGAGCCACGTGTGAAAGCACCCACGTGATTTACCAACTGACCTGCCTACACTGTGACGCTTTCTATGTGGGAATGACCAGCAACAAACTGTCCATTCGCATGAATGGACACAGGCAGGCAGTGTTTGTTGGTAATGAGGATCACCCTGTGGCTAAACATGCCTTGGTGCACGGCCAGCACATCTTGGCACAGTGTTACACCATCCGATTTATCTGGATACTTCCCACCAACACCAACCTATCCGAACTCCGGAGATGGGAACTTGCCCTTCAATATATCCTCTCTTCTCGTTATCCACCAGGCCTCAATCTCCGCTAATTTCAAGTTGCCGCCACTCATACCTCACCTGTCATTCAACATCATCTTTGCCTCCACACTTCCTCCTTGACTTACATCTCTGCCCATACTCTTTGCCTTTAAATATGCCTGCTTGTGGCTGTGTATGTATGTGTGTGTGTGTGTGTGTGTGTGTGTGTGTGTGTGCGTGTGTGTGTGTGTGTGTGTGTGTGTGTGCGTGTGTGTGTGTGCACGCCCGCGCGAGAATATACCTATCCTTTTTTCCCCCTAAGGTAAGTCTTTCCGCTCCCGGGATTGGAATGACTCCTTACCCTCTCCCTTAAAACCCACATACTTTTGTCTTTCCTTCTCCTTCCCTCTTTCCTGAAGAAGCAACCGTTGGTTGCGAAAGCTAGAAATTTTGTGTGTGTGTTTGTGTGTTATTATATAAACTCTTTCTTTGTCTGTATTGATTCTACACCAGTAAGATGCTAGAGCGCAATCTTCTACATTTTACTTTTCTAAGCCCGCGATTGTGTTGTGCTCAGATAGGTACAGGATGTCTATTTTTTCCAAAACAGCCGATGACGTCTTCTGTCTTATTACTCAGTCCTCTAATATTTGATGAAAGAAGCTAACCTTACTTTTCTGCACATTCTTTTTGTGGTGCTCTTTTATCACTTTAATTTATTTCGTAACAGGGTGCCTGAATGCTGATTTTAGCTAAAATATGGTACCTTTCCAACACTAGTAAGCATAGGTATCTTGCTTAGTATGATGGTGCTTGCTTCATCAGTTGTGTGTTGTTTTACTTCCAACTCGTCCCCAAATTGGTTTTAAACTTATTACCAATTTTATTTCAGCTACTCTGCAATAATTTTGTCTCTCTCTCATTTACATTTAATCCGTATTATGGTATGTGCTCATCTGACCACTCATTCCATTCAACAAGTCCTGCAATTCTTCCTTTCCTCTCTTCCACTGTGGATATCAATACCATCAATACATATGATAACTGACATCACTTCCACTGAATTTTAATGCTGCTTCTCAACCTTTTTTTCCTACATAGAATTTTTGATATACCTACACATTACACCTTTTTGAATATGAGCACTTTGCTCTTGGTCTTCTATTCTTATTGTTTGCTCTAGGGTACTATACAATCTGCACAAGAACCATCTTTTCCTATAGCTTACAGGACATTTTTCTGAGAATTTCACACATTCATGGACCATTTTTATTTGTATATAATCTCACAGATTGACGCATCACACTAAAGAGTGTTGATTTTTCTTAACTTTACCCATCATCAAGGGCAGCTTCGGAAATGTTTCTTTAGTGCCTTTACCTTTCCGAAATCCAAAATGGTTATCACCTAACAGAAGCTCAATTTTATTTTCCACTCAGTATGTTACTCTTGTCAGGAACTTGAGATGCACAATATGTAAAGCTGATTGTGCAAACAGTTCTTGCATTTACCTGTGCTTGTGTCTTTGGGATTGTGTGTATGATATTCTTCCAAAAATTCCCTGGAATGCCTGCAGTTTCATTGCTTTTACACAGCAACTCAACAACTCTCTGTTTTGCCACTTGCTCCAACGTGTTTAGAAATTCGAAAGGAATTCTGCCTTTTTGTCGGCAAATTTTCCCAATATATTTCAAGTTCTGACACTAATACTGGTCTTCCAAAACAGCATCAATTTCTTTCTCTACATCAGTAAACAGTCATCCCTCTCATACAGGCTCTAAGTATACCCTCGCCACTTATCTGATACCTCCTCTGAATTTAATAGTGGAATTAGTTTTGTACTTTTAGCACCAACATCTCTGGTTTTAATTTCTCCACTATTAGTTTCATTTATCTATAAGTGAACCTTAGTTATGGTGCTCTCGGACTAATACGCCTTCCTGTGTAAAATGCTCCCTAACTCAGTCCTGGAAAAAATTTCCATACGAG
Source organism: Schistocerca gregaria (assembly GCF_023897955.1). Classification (NCBI taxonomy): domain Eukaryota; kingdom Metazoa; phylum Arthropoda; class Insecta; order Orthoptera; family Acrididae; genus Schistocerca; species Schistocerca gregaria. The sequence continues at coordinate 861,596,893 of NC_064922.1, forward strand.
CATATATAAAATATTTTCCTTTTAAGATACACTACTCCCACCCGAAACCATAGTGACAGCTCAATTTACAGAAATAGTGCCAAGAATTAGAACAGTCTTCACAAACAAGTTCACTCTTCTTGGTCCATAAAGGTGCCCATTTTTAAGAATAAACACTTTTTAACAACTTGTCAGCTACCATAATAATAAATTACAATTTAAGAACACATTAAAACATTTGTTTGTAGTAAACACTTACTGTGTAGATGAATTTCTTAGCAGAATCAGATACAATCTGTATAAGCCTTAAAACAGTATTTGTTTTTAACAATGCTTGATAACAGATCAAGAATTACCTTAGTAAATATACATATAAATATTTGGCCTTTTAAGTTAATGAGTGAATGGAAAAAATGTAAACATTTTGACATTTTTCACATCCTTGTGAACTGTAACCCTTAGAAGTTAAGCATGTAAGTTCTTTTGTAAATAAGTATCCTGTATTTATGTTTTTTAATGCATTTGACATTCTCATGATTATCATCACTACAGGCCTATGGAACAGTCAGTGTATCTAATCTGAAACTTCATCAGGCTGGTCCCTAGTCACTGGACAGTGCCACAAAAGTCGGCACTTCAACACACTGTGAGCAGTCTGGAACTGTAAAGATATGTATTTCATTTTATGGACTGCTTTCTTCATTCTCGGCTCATTTAGGCTCAAATTTCATTTAGTTTCTACTTTTCAACTTTGAGGATTTGTATAAAAAAATGCTGGTACCACTGCCCTGTATCTTGGCACAAGAGTCCAAGATAATGAGTTGACAGTTTATGACACTGTTCCTAGAAACTTCAAACTTGTGTGAGGATTCTCTTGTCTTCATATAAGGGGAAATCAAAAAGTTTCCCTCTGAGGGCATTGCTGCAGCATATATATGACATAGCATGACTCCCGTGTGGGTATATAAACACCGACATGTACGCAAGAGGTCAGTGTGGCATTCGTGGCTTTGCGGCATGTTGTTGTTGTGGTTTTCAGTCCTGAGACTGATTTGATGAAGCTCTCCATGCTACTCTATCCTGTGCAAGCTTCTTCATCTCCCAGTACCTACTGCAACCTGCGTCCTTCTGAATCTGCTTACTGTATTCATCTCTTGGTCTCCCTCTACGATTTTTACCATCCACGCTGCCCTCCAATACTAAATTGGTGATCCCTTGATGCCTCAGAACATGTCCTACCAACCGATCCCTTCTTCTGGTCAAGTTGTGCCACAAACTTCTCTTCTCCCCAATCCTATTCAATACTTCCTCATTAGTTATGTGATCTACCCATTTAATCCTCAGCATTCTTCTGTAGCACCACATTTCGAAAGCTTCTATTATCTTCTTGTCCAAACTATTTATCGTCCATGTTTCACTTCCATACATGGCTACACTCCAAAGAAATACTTTCAGAAACAACTTCCTGATGCATAAATCTATATTCGATGTTAACAAATCTCTCTTCTTCAGAAACGCTTTCCTGGCCATTGCCAGTCTACATTTTATATCCTCTCTACTTCGACCATCATCAGTTATTTTGCTTCCCAAATGCAAAACTCCTTTACTACTTTAAGTGTCTCATTTCCTAATCTAATTCCTTCAGCATCACCCGACTTAATTCGACTACATTCCATTATCCTCGTTTTGCTTTTGTTGATGTTCATTTTATATCCTCCTTTCAAGACACTATCCATTCCGTTCAACTGCTCTTCCAAGTCCTTTGGTGTCTCTGACAGAATTACGATGTCATCAGCGAACCTCGAAGTTTTTATTTCTTCTCCATAGATTTTAATACCTACTCCAAATTTTTCTTTTGTTTCCTTTACTGCTTGCTCAATATACAGATTGAATAACATCGGGGAGAGGCTACAACCCTGTCTTACTCCCTTCCCACCAACTGCTTCCCTTTCATGTCCCTCGACTCTTATAACTGCCATCTGGTTTCTGTACAAATTGTAAATAGCCTTTCGCTCCCTGTGTTTTACCCCTGCCACCTTCAGAATTTGAAGGAGAGTATTCCAGTCAACATTGTCAAAAGCTTTCTTTAAGTCTACAAATGCTAGAAACGTAGGTTTGCCTTTCCTTAATCTTTCTTCTAAGATAAGTCGTAGGGTCAGTATTGCCTCACGTGTTCCAACATTTCTATGGAAGCCAAACTGATCTTCCCTGAGGTCGGCTTCTACTACTATTTCCATTCGTCTGTAAAGAAATCGTGTTAGTATTTTGCAGCTGTGACTTATTAAACTGATAGTTCGGTAATTTTTACATCTGTCAACACCTGCTTTCTTTGGAATTGGAATTATTATATTCTTCTTGAAGTCTGAGGGTATTTCTCCTGTCTCATACATCTTGCTCACCAGATGGTAGAGTTTTGTAAGGACTGGCTCTCCCGAGGCCGTCAGTAGTTCCAATGGAATGTTGTCTACTCCGGGGGCCTTGTTTCGACTCAGGTCTTTCAGTGCTCTGTCAAACTCTACACGCAGTATCGTATCTCCCATTTCATCTTCACCTACATCCTCTTCCATTTCCATAATATTGTCCTCAAGTACATCGCCCTTGTATAGACCCTCTATATACTCCTTCCACCTTCCTGCTTTATCTTCTTTGCTTAGAACTGGGTTTCCATCTGAGCTCTTTATGTTCATACAAGTGGTTCTCTTATATCCAAAGGTTTCTCTAATTTTCCTGTAGGCAGTATCTATCTTACCCCTAGTGAGATAAGCCTCTACATCCTTACATTTTCCTCTAGCCATCCCTGCTTAGCCATTTTGCATTTCCTGTCAATCTCATTTTTGAGACGTTTGTATTCCTTTTTGCCTGCTTTATTTACTGCATTTTTATATTTTCTCCTTTCATCAATTAAATTCAGTATTTCTTCTGTCACCCAAGGATTTCTACTAGCCCTCCTCTTTTTACCTACTTGATCCTCTGCTGCCTTCACTACTTCATCCCTCAAAGCTACCCATTCTTCTTCTACTGTATTTCTTTCCCCCATTCCTGTCAATTGCTCCCTTATGCTCTCCCTGAAACTCTGTACAACCTCTGGTTCTTTCAGTTTATCCAGGTCCCATCTCCTTAAATTCCCACCTTTTTGCAGTTTCTTCAGTTCTAATCTACAGGTCATAACCAATAGATTGTGGTCAGAGTCCACATATGCCCCTGGAAATGTCTTACAATTTAAAACCTGGTTCCTAAATCTCTGTCTTACCATTATATAATCTATCTGATACCTTTTAGTATCTCCGGGATTCTTCCATGTATACAGCCTTCTTTTATGATTCTTGAACCAAGTGTTACCTATGATTAAGTTGTGCTCTGTGCAAAATTCTACCAGGCGGCTTCCTCTTTCATTTCTTTGCCCCATTCCATATTCACCTACAGCGTTTCCTTCTCTCCCTTTCCCTACTACCGAATTCCAGTCACCCATGACTATTAAATTTTCATCTCCCTTCACTATCTGAATAATTTCTTTTATTTGATCATACATTTCTTCAATTTCTTCGTCATCTGCAGAGCTAGTTGGCATATAAACCTGTACTACTGTAGTAGGTGTGGGCTTCGTATCTATCTTTGCCACAATAATGCGTTCACTATGCTGTTTGTAGTAGCTTACCCGCATTCCTATTTTCCTATTCATTATTAAAGCTACTCCTGCATTACCCCTATTTGATTTTGTGTTTATAACCCTGTAGTTACCTGACCAGAAGTCTTGTTCCTCCTGCCACCGAACTTCACTAATTCCCACTATATCTAACTTTAACCTATCCATTTCCCTTTTAAAATTTTCTAACCTGCCTGCCCGATTAAGGGATCTGACATTCCCCGCTCCGATCCGTAGAACGCCAGTTTTCTTTCTCCTGATAACGACATCCTCTTGAGTAGTCCCCTCCCGGAGATCCGAATGGGGGACTATTTTATCTCCGGAATATTTTACCCAAGAGGACGCCATCATCATTTAATCATACAGTAAAGCTGCATGCCCTCGGGAAAGATTACGGCCGTAGTTTCCCCTTGCTTTCAGCCGTTCACAGTACCAGCACAGCAAGACCGTTTTGGTTAGTGTTACAAGGCCAGATCAGTCAATCATCCAGACTGTTGCCCCTGCAACTACTGAAAAGGCTGCTGCCCCTCTTCAGGAACCACACGTTTGTCTGGCCTCTCAACAGATACCCCTCCGTTGTGGTTGCACCTACGATACAGCTATCTGTATCGCTGAGGCACGCAAGTCTCCCCAACGGCAAGGTCCATGGTTCATGGGGGGAGGTTTGCGGCATGTATGCAGTAAATGCAGAAGTGTTAACTATGGCAATCTTATTACCAACAATCTCCACACAGGACCAGTGTTCTGTTTTCTTTTCTCAGTTGCCAAAAGACATACACCGGTAGAAATCAACCCGAGAGTGGAGAATGAATATGGGGCAGCATGTTTTTCAAAACCATCACTGTAGAATGGTGCACCAAGGGATGTTGCTGCTTCACAACAATGCATGTCCTCACATCACAAATATTGCCATGCGTAAGTTATATGAACTCAGATGGCAGACATCCAAGCCCTCCCCCCCCTTACAGTCCTGATTTCTCCACGTGATTAACTGCCTTCTGGACTGTACAGCCTTTGAATGTAAACTTTTTGATTGTCCCCTACATTTTTGAATTGATGGTGCCCTGTGCCAAAGCTGGAGCACTTTAAGGACAGACAGTGCTAGTGAACATTGGACCACAAAGGGAAGATGATTCCTGTCAGATGAGGATGTGCAGCAGGTAGTTAAAGGCTTTTATACATGGCAGGACACGGTGTTTTACCAAGTGTGTGTCTTCAGCCTGGTGCATCAATGGGATGACTGCCTCAACACTCATAACGATTATGACCAATTGGCATAATATTAATTCTGGACTGTATAGCCTTCAAACGGAAACTTTTTGATCACCACTTATAGTTTTGAAGTGATGGTGCCCCGCGCCAAAGCTGGAGTGCTTGAGGCACAGACAGTCTTAGCTAATGTTGGAGCAGTCGTGCCCCATGGCACAGAGCACATGTACTCCAATATAACTGAGCACTGACCGGAGCATAGGTGCTTCAGAACAATGAAGACAAAACAGTCTGTTCTCCCAACAAAACACAGACAAAGAATACAACAACAGAACCGCAAACAAGACTAACCAGCAACACTGACAGTCTCTTATAAGACAGAAATTAAGAAAGTAAGTAAGTAAGTAAGTAAGTAAGAAAGAAAGAAAGAAAGAAAGAAAGAAAGAAAAACTAGGCAAATAGTAACTGAATCTACAGTCTACAAATAACCTTGATTGTAAGGCAAATGCTGGGATTATATTTTACCCTATCAAACTAAAATAAAGATAAAATCAGAAAAATGATGATAAATTCAATATTCTCCTCTCCCCCATCTAAAAGAAGATGGAGCAAAAACAGAAAAACCAGACCTATGGCTGAAAAGAGACACTCTCTCCCTTCAGAATAAAAGATGCCAAAAAACTGGTGCCCAAATGAAATGTGGAGCTACTGAAGATTAGAAGGGTGGATCAAACATCTAAATGGGAAATACTGAATCAAATTGGGGAGAAACAAAGTTTATGGAACAACTTGATTAGAAGAAACAATCAGGTGCCAGGACACATCCTGAGACATCAAGGAATTGTCATTTTAGTAACAGAGGGAAGAGGCGTACACAGAATAGATTAGTGTAGGGAGCTGCATCGAATCAGTCTTTGAACAGATTGATGATGACAAAAACATTGTACACATATAAAGAGCCAATACTGCACTGCAAACAATACAATATTGCAACAAGAAACACAACTGACTTACCATCAGCCACTTTGCGCAAAACATTAACGACATCTGCGACATCCAGAGACAGTTCGTCAGGCTGACGCGCAGCGTAGGCGTGGACAGCTCGGACCTGGGGACAGTCCCACTCCTCGTACACAGTCTCGTCAGGGTTGTCCGACTGCGGCTCAGCTACAGCTTCCAGCCACCGCTGGCGGTCCGATTCGAGACCGCAAGAGAGAACCTGTAGGTCACAAGACATCACATGTTGTTAACTATCTTGTCATGCTGTACAGCTGCAGTACAAGTATATCAAAATTTTGAAGTACCATCAATTCTGAAGGAAAAGAATATAATGAGGAGCTGACATGGGATGTAATTCATCATTTTTGAAGAAGAGCTCAAATAGCTATAAATACCTTTAAAAAGGTTATATTCAACTGCCATCACTGGTTTTCATCAGCTGTGCCAATCGTCAGATCCCTGCAATTGTGTTTCTTCGACAGCCGATGTGTCAACAACACAATGTCTGCTCCTGTACTGAGTGCCAGCATCACGCAGTCAGTGGCACTTCATATGCAGAAGGGAGGATTTGTACGTGTCACAAATACTAATGTGCATTCTACACAAAGGAACAGAATGGGAATAAGGTATGCTGACTTTGGCTTTGTTCACAGTGGCACCCGAGTCCAAGATAATGAGCCAGGTACACACGCTTCTTTCAAAACTTCACAATTGCAACCACCACCAAGTGGCTATTGTGTACAAACACAATGTGAGATGACTGAGTAGATGGAGTGGAGAAGCACGTTCAAAATGGCAATGTGATGGTATTTCGGAGTTTATTGTAGCACTGTAAAATGTAGCAGCTTGAGTTGGATTTGGCACACCTAAAGGACTGTTATTGTTTACCAAGGACATAAAATTAGCACAATATGATTAATTATTGTTACAGAAGTGGCAGCCAAAAGTAAACAGGAAACTCATTTTGTGCTAAATGTAACGGAACAAGAGATAGTTGTAGTTTAAGATAGGCACATAAAAAAGAAGCAAGTGTTACAGGTAGACATGATGGAAAATTAAATGGTTTAGTTGGAAAACAGAAACTTATCTATACTATATTTTGGATTAAAGGAGACCACTCATTGAATAGCAGAAGCACTGGGTCATTGATAGGGACACAGAAAAAACTGAATTATCCTTTGATGAGAAACAGTAACACACACACACACACACACACACACACACGTGCACACGATGCCAGCTGCACTAACAGTGCCAGTGTTATTTTTAAGCAGGTAGACTGACTGTGTTGGGGGTGGTGTCGGGTTGGGTGGGTAGAGGAGAAAGAGGTAAGAGGCAGGGAGAGGTATTGTGGGTGAGTGGCTAGCAGCTCTGACAGAGGCAGCCAGTTTGCTGGTTATTGGTTATGAATGCGGCTGGCACTGGCATGATTGTAGAGGCAAGTGGGAAGCAGCATATGCTGAAGGAGATGTGAGGACATGAATTGGGCAGGGTGACAGGACTGAGGTAGGGAAACAGTTTGGTGAATGTGCAGGGACAGAGGGTCACCCGAGATTGAGGTCAGGATGATTACAGGAGCAACGGACATATCGTAAGAATAACCCTTATCTGCATAGTTCAGAAAAGCTGGTGGCGAAGGGAGGATCCAGATGGCTCGGGTTGTGAGGCTGCCATTGCAACTGAACATGTGTTCAGCTGCATGTTGTGCCCCCAGGTGGTCAACTTTGTTCTTGACAATAGTTTGGCAGTGGACATTTGTACTGATGGACAGCTGGCTGGTTGTCATACTGACACAAAAAGCTGTGCAGTGGTTGCATCAGAGTTCACTTGTGTCATGGTTGCTTTCACAGGTGGCTCTGCCTCTGAAGGGGTGAATAGGAAGTATAGGTGGATGGATTGGGCAGGTCTTGCACCTTTCATCTACTACAGGGATTGGAAGAGGAAGTGGCATAGGGATGGGCTAGGATGTCGTGAAGGTTCAGTGGGAAAGCGAACACCACTGTAGGAGGGGTGGGAAAGATCCTGTGTTGGATGCCCTTGTTGCAGGGCAGGATGAGAGAGAATCTACGCCCTAGTGAAGGATATGGTTCAGTTATTCCAGTTGTAATGACACAGTTACGTAAGGGCAATAGCACAAATTTAAATACACTCACTTTTAGAAGACTAAGACATAGAATAAATTTGATTTATATATTTGTAGAGTTCAGTTCATATGGATCTTTGTGATGTTTGAAAGTAGGTGCCAGTATTCCATGAATGTAACATTTAACACCATCTGTTAGAAGCGTAAAGAATTATTTGCACAAATACTGGCATTTTCCTGAATGAAGAAACTTGTAAACATTGATGATGATTATGTTATCGTGATTAACTCTTTCAGAAGATTAACCCTTGAGCGGGCACACCTATGTATAAAGTGCGCCAACCAAAAATAAAATGATTTTGTGTAGTTCCATTTTTGTTTCACAACTGCAAACCTATACCTATTCCTTCAGTATTGCTTCAGGTAACACAGGGATAAATTGTGTTGTCGTATGTCCAAGTGAGCAGCAGCAATACAAAATACAAAGAAAGCTAGGCGAGAAAAAATTGAGCCCAGTTATGAACTGGCAACATAATCCCACATTGAGGTAGTTGTCTATGAGATAATTAGTGATCGAATAAGTAGCTAACTGAGATCTGATGCAAATGCACTGCTTAATGGTTCGAAAGCATCATTACTGTCTCTTAACACATATCCTTAACAGAGAGTTATAGTGAAAATTTATTTCATTATTGTTTAATAAAACAGTAGTTTAGCTCATATTATGTAAGTTTATTTTCTCCATATTTAAATAAACTAAGATTAAATTGTGATTTTGATCATACATGACTTACCTTGGTAACATAAGGAAACCTATTCTTTTCATGTGTACAAAGCGCGCCAAGCGCCCACTCGCATTACAAAAAACAGTGCAACCACTCGAGGGTTAATAATGCAGAAACCGTCAATATGTAGTAACATCAAATGCAGCATGTATAACACATTAATGTAGTTGTATGGGGGCTGCTCTCACTAGGCAGAGACTATTTTTGTAAGAGGTTTGAGTACAGCTATTGTCTGTGACAGCTGGTGGTTTGTGGTGTGCTTAGAATATAGCAGCAGCAGCACATGTTTGTGATGATAATGGAATACACAAGCGAAATTTGACTGGAACATAGCTATATACTGGAATATTAGAAGAAAAGGAAAATATATGGAATCATTAATGTTACACTTCCATAAAATAATACGTGAAGGCCATGAAGGTCATTGCCACTATAACATGACCACAATGGAATTAAAAATATTTTTATTATCAATGTAGGCACTACCATTCATTAAAACCAGTAAAATGGATCCGTGTGTTACTTGACTACTTAATAACTCACTTTTGATATTTTTGACTCACTTTCATAAAACATTTGGCACTTTATCAAAAAATGATACTGTTTTGTCATTGCAGTAAATTGATGGAGTCAAAACTACTCATTTTTCCTTGTACAAATATTTATCTTTTTTAATTGGTAATTAGTAGCTAAATTGTCTAACTATTATTTGTATTAATATTGCAAGTTACTGTGTAATCCAAAGCAACATAAGCAATACTGTTTGGAGATTTTCAGCAACACTCCAAAGCTGTCAAACTTTTATTTATTATTGATTTCAAAATTGTCGGTAGATGCACAAGAAACAGTACTTTTGTGTGTTCTTGAAATTTCGTTATGGCATGACTTTGGATAATCTAATGCCACCGTCACATTTTTCCATAATTTGGTACTACTAAATTATAAAATCCTAACAGTTCTGTTATACAGTCCAGAGTGATACAGGGGTGACAAAGAGAGGACTTCTTTATAGTTTATCCTTGGGTGTGGTGGGACAACTGGGGTTGTGTGATGATTTGACGCGGGAAATCTGTCTGTGGACTACGCTGGGGAGTACTGCTTGTCTGTGAAGGCTGTAACATTACAGGACATATTGGGACATATTGAAGTATTCGATACTGTAGACTTTTAGGGGATGTCGATACAGATATGCAAAATGTAAAGGGAAACTTTGGTGATGTTTAAATATTGTACTGTGTCAATATTAGGACATTTTGCACAGAAAGAACAAAAATAGAATTAATGTAAATATATATTAGTGTTAGTAACCTATTTTCATTCAATTTTGTAATTATATTTCATTTTGTAAAAGAAAGACTCACTGTTTGCTGTAGCTCTGATTAATTGTATAAATTATCAGTTTTGAGCTAAATTATTTTGTATAATATGGACAAGATACTTTTAAAAACTCACCAGCTAAAGAGAAAGTCTGTAAATGAACGTTTAATGCACACTTCTGGAACTTTCTATGGAGAAATTCTATATTATGATCGCAAAAATACGAAAACTTGTGAAAAATGTTTCATAACCTAATTTCAAAAGACGATTTGTATCAAGAAATATTGCTAAAAAGATTTATTTACGTTTTGAAACACGTTGTTGAGTCTGTGAAGTCTGTCAGTTCTGTTTGTAAATAAACGTCTGTAATGAAGAATTACTTGTTGTCGTCAATATGAACTCAAGACCTTTTGCACGAAGCAGACACCTCCTAATGCAACATTTTAATTTGGTGTTGAGGAGCTGAAATGTTATAATTTGGTTGAGGAAGCTGAGATGTTATAATTTGGTGGAGGAGCTGGGATGTTATAATTTGGTGGAGGAAGCAGAGGATATGACGACCACCCAGTGATTCTTCAAAATAAAATACGTCTCTTCTGGGATCACAAGAAGAAAATATGTCTGTTTTGGGACCACAAGAAGAGGATATACGACGGACCAGTCATTCTTCAGAAGTAAATACGTCGATTCTGGGGTCACAAGAAGAGGAGTGAATCAACCGAGCGAAACCATCCTGGAATTGAAGAAATTTCGCAAAACACGGACACCAACGACCGCCGACGGACACTAAGATAAGTTCCTGCTTCCTAAAATAATGGAAAAAGACGCAGATTTCAGTATTGACAGCGGTGTAGCGAGTACACCTATTAGGGAAAGTGCTTCTGACAGTGTAGGAATGTTGGAAATGTTAAAACAAATGTTTTAAGAGTTAAACTCGAAGTTGGATAACACAAACTCGAAGATGGACGATTCTCGTGCCGAATTACGTCAACAAATTGAACAGACACAACAACAGATAGACAGGTCGATTTCGAAGGCTGTGTGTGATTTAAAATCAGAAATAAATTCAAATACAGAACAGATTGCTCACACTAATCAGGTTCTCGAAGAATGGCGAATTACTTTTGAGTCAAACCAAAAACAACTTAGTTGTCGTGTGGACACGGTTGAGAGCAAAATTTCCGTCCTTGAAACTGATTTAAGTAACGAAATTTCAAATAACCAGTCAAAACTTAAAAAAGTTGTTGATTTTGTAAATGAGGAAAATTCTCAATTGAGAAATGAATTTGACCAGACAAAACGATTTTTTGAAAGCGAAATTGAATCTTTCAAATCTGATTCTGACAAAAAGGTCACAGAAATTTGTAGTAGAGTAGGTAATGTCAACAAAACTGTAGACAGAAAATTTGTAGAAATACAAGAAACTATGTTGCAAAAAGGTTTTAGTAATAGTTGTAATGGGGTATGGGGAAATTTTCCCATTAAAACTTATCCCGGTGACAAGAATATACACCCAAAAGACTTCATGCAATTCTGCAAGGAGCAGTTCACGTCCATAATGACAGACAGAAACAGTTGCAAAAATTAGTGCATCTGGATAAGCCATTTGATGAGCTAACTCAAATTGATGCACTAAAACGGAGACTTCCGAAAAGAGTACAATGGGGTTTAGTATATGGTCCAGATGAGTCCATAGAACAATTTTTGAAATATATGGACAAACTTGATAGAGCCTTTGAACAAAACTACAGATTTAACGACTTTGTAGGTTCATCACACAGAGGGTGGGAACCGAACCGTGGAAATAATAACAATAATAGTGAACGAAGAAACTTTAACAACAACAGGGATAATTATAATAGCAATGACAGAAGAAATTTTGGTAGGAATGATCAGCACTTTAATTCAAACAGAGAATGGGAAAATCTAAACAGGCCCTGGGGTAATGACATGAGAAAAGGTAACCCGAGGCAGGGAAACGACAGACATAGGCCTTTAAACGACTAAATGCTCCACTGGGAGTCTGTCAGTTTGGGGCAAGGAATTTTCAAAATCAGGCTAATTTCACCCGGAACTGACAGCACTATAATCAGAGACCTAACCAGTATAGACAGTATGCTTATGATCGATCTGTAGATAGAGGTAATGAAAAAATTAAATTTGACAGGAAATTTTGGAATGTCATCAGGGAAAATACTAGAAATAACTGTAATAGGAACCAGGCTACCCATGATGAAGTAGGCTTAGAAGATGATATAATTGCAAATTTATATAATCAAGAAGAAGCACCTAATGCTGAAATGAAAGGTAAGGATAACTTTGATAATTTTGGATTGTACAAACTTATGTGTGGTGATGTTTTAGATGTAAGTTGTCATAATGATGTTCGTACTGAAGTTTCTGGAAAGTCTGATATTCATGTGGATGTGGTTGGTGAAGATGGTGTTGTGAGTAATGTTGGTGATACTAGTAGTGTTTGTAGTGTAAGCTCAGGCAATGATGATGATAATGTTGATGTTAAGGCTAATGGTGATTATGTACTAGAAGATTTTGATGGTGAATTGGATGGAATAGTTTATGTTGAAGTTAAGGAGGATGTTATAAGCAATTGTGTTGAGAATAGTTGTGCCAGGAACTCTAACTACATTCCACATGAGAATCAGATTGTGCCAGTTCAGCTTAGTAATACATCAGGAGACAGGGTTGATTGTGCTGATGCATCTGAGATTATTTTGAAATCTGTTTGGGACAAATTTAAAGATTACAGTGATGACAATGATGTTAAGATCAAATTAAGGGAAATTTGTGAACCAGTTTCTGCTTTTAAGCGTAATGAAATCATCAAACGGGGTACCAGTCAGGATGTGTGCGAGGTAAATAGTAATCCAGACATTCCAGTAAATTCCAGTAGACCTAGAAGTTTGAAGAAAGTATTGCCTAATAAAGAAAACTTAAAGATGGAACAGAGGTATGATGAGATAACAGAAGATCTTTTGTATGAAGAACAGGAAGAAAGGGAAAACACCACTATTGGTAGTCCATACATAAAAATTAAAGCTGCATGTTGGGAAGGGTATTGTTTGATTGACACAGGGAGTCCAATTAGTGCCATTTCAAGCAAATTAAGAGATATAATTAAGCATGATCCTGACTTTGTTGAATTACCAGTTGTTGGAATAAAAATTAGAGGCATTACCGGCAAACTGAGCAAAATTGTTAATAGACAGGTGTTGTTGTCCTTCAGTATAAATGATGTACAGTTTACTCAAGGATGTCTTGTAATAAGTGACCTAAATGAGAATGTACTGTTGGGTATGGACCGGATATTAAAAGCTAATGCAGCATTTGATTGGGAAAAGAGTTTGTTTACCTTTATTGATCCTAAGACGAGAGTATGTTCCAGTACTGACATGTCGATTCAAAACTGTGCTGATAAGGGAATTGAAATTAGGGACGTTAAATTTTCTAAAGACAGTGGTTATTGTGTAGAGGAAATTACTGATGATTATGATGATGGAGAATATGGGGATATAGTTCAAGAAAAATTACAGGAATCAGATGATTTGAACCAAGAACAGAAGGTAGAGTTAGAAAGATTATTGTGGAATTACTGTGATGTTTTTGATGATAGACCTGGCAGAGTAAAGAATTATCAATGTAAACTCAGATTAAAACCAAATGAGCCATTCTTTATAAAACCTTATAGTGTACCCATTGCAAAGAGAAAAGATGTAGAAAAGGAACTTCAAAAGATGGAAGAGTGGGGCATCATTGAGAGAAGTAAGAGCCAATACAATAATCCTTTGGTAGTGGTTGCAAAACGTGATGGCAGTGTCAGGCTTGTACTAGATTCAAGACACCTAAATAAGTATCTGGAAAGAGAGACCGATCATCCCGAGAATATAGACGAATTACTTCATAAATTTGAAAGAATGAAATACATGACCAGTTTAGATCTCACATCAGGATTTCACCAAGTAGAATTAGAAAATGATTCCAGAAAGTATACTGCCTTTTTGTATGGGGGAAGATGTTACCAGTATTGTGTGGTACCATTTGGGCTGAATGTCTCAGTAGCCGAATTCATTAGAGCACTTGACTGTTTTGGGAAAAGATCTTTTATCAAAATTAACTGTGTATGTAGATGACATTTTGATCACTGGAGAAACTTGGGAAGAACATGTTAATACTTTGAGGGATGCTAGGTTTTGAGCAGTTAGATGGTCAGCAAGAGAAGAAATTCTTTCATTGGGAGCACAAAAACCAGCAACAACAGGGTGTGTAGGATTGCATGGATTTTGGGGAGCATTTAGGAGGTCGGTGTACAGGTTGTTGTTGAGGTGAAGAGGGAGACAGACTTGGGGAAGAGTTTCTGTGAAGAGCATATGGATTTCAGTAGAGATTGGAGTTTATGCTGGACTGCCAGGATGGTACCAGTCTGGGAGAGCTCTTACGTGAAGGAGTCAGACAGCTGGTGGATGCCTCCCATCAGTATACCTTCCCTTCCCTTTCAAGGGAAGGTATACAAACAAATCTGCCGCACAACAATGGACATCCACATGACACACTCATATGCCAACCTGTTTATCAACCATATATAGCAAACCTTCCTACCCTCCCAATCTTCAGTCTGGTTCATGTTCACTCATGAGATCTTCAAGATCTGGCCTCCAGGCCAAGACACCCTATCCACATTCCTTCACAACCTCAACACCTCTTTCATCCACTTCACCTGGTCTTCCTCAACCCAGTGTGCCACCTTCCTGGATGCTGACTCCACCTCTCTGATGCCTCTGTCCATCTACATCTACACGATTACTCTGCAATTCACATTTAAGCGCTTGGCAGAGGGTTCATCGAACCACAATCATACTATCTCTCTACCATTCCACTCCCGAACAGCGTGCGGGAAAAACAAACAACTAAACCTTTCTGTTCGAGCTCTGATTTCTGTTATTTTATTTTGATAATCATTCCTACCTATGTAGGTTGGGCTCAACAAAATATTTTCGCATTCGGAAGAGAAAGTTGGTGACTGAAATTTCGTAAATAGATCTCACCACGACGAAAAAGTCTTTCGTTTAATGACTTCCATCCCAACTTGCGTATCATATCTGCCACACTTTCCCCCCTATTACGCGATAATACAAAATGAGCTGCCCTTTTTTGCACCCTTTCAATGTCCTCCGTCAGTCCCACCTGGTAAGGATCCCACACTGCGCAGCAATATTCTAACAGAGGACGAACGAGTGTAGTGTAAGCTGTCTCTTTAGTGGACTTGTTGCATCTTCTAAGTGTTTTGCAAATGAAATGCAACCTTTGGCGCACCTTCCCACAATATTATCTATGTGGTCTTTCCAACTGAAGTTGTTCGTAATTTTAACACCGAGGTACTTAGTTGAATTGACAGCCTTGAGAATTGTACTATTTATCGAGTAATCGAATTCAAACGGATTTCTTTTGGAACTCATGTGGATCACCTCACACTTTTCGTTATTTAGCGTCAACTGCCACCTGCCACACCATACAGCAATCTTTTCTAAATCGCTTTGCAACTGATACTGGTCTTTGGATGACCGTACTAGATGGTAAATTACACCATCATCTGCGAACAACCTAAGAGAACTGCTCAGATTGTCACCCAGGTCATTTATATAGATCAGGAACAGCAGAGGTCCCAGGATGCTTCCCTGGGGAACACCTGATATCACTTCAGTTTTACTCGATGATTTGCTGTCTATTACTACGAACTGCGACCTTCCTGACAGGAAATCACGAATCCAGTCGCACAACTGAGACAATACCCCATAGGCCCACAGCTTGATTAGAAGTTGCTTGTGAGGAACGGTGTCAAAAGCTTTTCGGAAATCTAGAAATACGGAATCAACTTGAGATCCTCTGTCGATAGCGGCCATTATTTTGTGCGAATAAAGAGCTAGCTGCGTTGCACAAGAACGATGTTTTCTGAAACCATGCTGATTATGTATCAATAGATCATTCCCTTTGAGGTGATTCATAATGTTTGAATACAGTATATGCTCCAAAACCCTACTGCAAACCGACATCAATGATATAGGTCTGTAGTTCGATGGATTACTCCTACTACCCTTCTTAAACACTGGTGTGACCTGAGCAATTTTCCAATCTGTAGGTACAGATCTATCAGTGAGTGAGCGGTTGTATATGATTGCTAAGTAGGGAGCTATTGTATCAAGATAATCTGAAAGGACAATCTGTACCTGAAGACTTGCCTGTATCAAGCAATTTTAGTTGCTTCGCGACCCCTAAGGTATCTACTTCTAAGAAACTCATGCTAGCAGCTGTTAGTGTTTCAAATTCTGAAATATTCCGTTCGTCTTCCCTGGTAAAGGAATTTCGGAAAACTGCATTCAATAACTCCACTTTAGCGGCACAGTCGTCGGTAACAGTACCATCAGCACTGCGCAGCGAAGATATAGACTGCGTCTTGCCACTCGTGTACTTTTCATACGCCCAGAATTTCTTCGGATTTTCTACCAAATTTCGAGACAATGTTTCATTGTGGAACCTACTAAAGGCATCTCTCATTGAAGTCCATGCCAAATTTCGTGTGTCTATAAATTTTAGCCGATCTTCAGGATTTTGTGTTCTTCTGAACTTCACATGCTTTTTCCGTTGTCTCTGCAACAGCATTCGGACCTGTTTTGTGTACCATGGGGGATCAGTTCAATCTCTTACCAATTTATGAGGTATGAATCTCTCAATTGCTGTTGCTACTAAATCTTTGAATTTGAGCCACATCTCTTCTACATTTTCATAGTCAGTTCGGAAGGAATGGAGATTGTCTCTTAGGAAGGCTTCTAGTGACACATTATCCGCTTTTTTAAATAAAATTATTTTGTGTTTGTTTCTGGTGGATTTGGAAGAAACAGTATTGAGCCTAGCAACAACGACCTTGTGATCACTAATCTCTGTATCAGTCATGATGCTGTCTATTAGCTCTGGATTGTTTGTGGCTAAGAGGTCAAGTGTGTTTTCGCAACCATTTACAATTCGCGTGGGTTCATGGACTAACTGCTCGAAATAATTTTCGGAGAAAGCCCCATATGTCTGTTGACATTAAACCTTCTAACCACCAACAGTAACTGCATTCTGACACCTGCCATCCCTTCCACACCAAACATCTCACCCATGGATGACATGCTTCAGTGACGAGGTCTACCTTACCTTACCTTACCAAGGTCTTCACATAGAGGCAATAGCCCCCTTACTTGGTCCACTAATAAATATTCCTGTGCCATACTCTCACGCACCCAAAAATCCCCCCCCCCCCCCCCACACACACACACACACAAGAATCAGCAACAGAGCGCCCACCCCCCCCCCCTCCACCCCCCCTCCCAAAAATCACCCAGTATCACGGCACTGGAATGACTGAACCATATCCTTCACCAGAGCTTTGATTATCTCTTATCCTGAATTGAAATGAGGGACATCCTACCTAAGATCCTATCCACCCTTCCTAAACTGGCATTTGCGACAGAATACGAAACGATTGTACTGAACCAATGTACACCTCATGTAAGGTCTGTGAAAATAAGATAAGAATAATCAGGGCTTCTATGGGAGGGTGTAGGTAATCATTTTTCCTCCCTCCATTTGTGAGTGAACAGGAAATGGAATAAGTAGCAGTTATACAAGTTACCCTTCCTTATGTACCACATAGTACGTTGTGGAGTAAGCATGCAGGTGTAGCTGTTTTTGAACATCAATACAGGATCCACCCCTGGTGAATAATACCCAATATCAGTGACTAAATAGAGCATCATATAGTTATGTCAACAAAAATACTCAGTATTTGAAAATTCAATGGAAAAACAGGCAGCAGGAGAAAACAAATATAAAAGAGATATAAACGTGCAAGCCTTTGGATTCAGTGGCTGCATCTTCTGGCAGAAGGGATGAAATGAAAGGAAGAGGCAGGGAGGGAAAGGAGGTGTGAGGATTAGGAAATGGTGATACTTATGGAAAAGGCACATCACACAGTGAGATATGATGGTAAATTTTAAGTTACTGCTTAAGAACAGATGTGAAATACGAGTTTTATGGAGTTGCCCGACATATAACAGAACCTTCAAAGTGCATGTCATAAATGTGGCACACACATAAGTATATATAGATAACCAGATATCGTGCATTTGGACAATTGAAACACATGCAAGTTCTCTCCACCACACATGAAGTAGTACTAACTGCACAAATATTCTTACTCACTACAAGATGTAATGAACACAACTGTAGCAATCTGAAAATGGCATATTTCCCTGAAGCTGGTAATGGTGACCTAACAAATGCTTTCTGAAAGTACCTGTGGCTGCCTGCAGTCACTCTCAGCAATTTTTTATTGAATAGTGGCCCAAGGGAACAATAAAATGATGTAATGACACTGTTGCAGTTCTGCAAGATGTGCTGATAATACACTCCTGGAAATGGAAAATAGAACACATTGACACCGGTGTGTCAGACCCACCATACTTGCTCCGGACACTGCGAGAGGGCTGTACGAGCAATGATCACACGCACGACATAGCGGATACACCAGTAACCGCGGTGTTGGCCGTCGAATGGCGCTAGCTGCGCAGCATTTGTGCACCGCCGCCTTCAGTGTCAGCCAGTTTGCCGTGGCATACGGAGCTCCATCGCAGTCTTTAACACTGGTAGCATGCCGCGACAGCGTGGACGTGAACCGTATGTGCAGTAGACGGACTTGGAGCGAGGGCGTATAGTGGGCATGCGGGAGGCCGGGTGGACATACCGCCGAATTGCTCAACACGTGGGGCGTGAGGTCTCCACAGTACATCGATGTTGTCGCCAGTGGTCGGCGGAAGGTGCACGTGCCCGTCGACCCGGGACCGGACCGCAGCGACGCACGCCAAGACCGTAGGATCCTACGCAGTGCCGTAGGGGACCGCACCGCCACTTCCCACCAAATTAGGGACACTGTTGCTCCTGGGGTATCGGCGAGGACCATTCGCAACCGTCTCCATGAAGCTGGGCTAAGGTCCCACACACCGTTAGGCCGTCTTCCGCTCACGCCCCAACATCGTGCAGCCCGCCTCCAGTGGTATCGCGACAGGCGTAAATGGAGGGACGAATGGAGACGTGTCGTCTTCAGCGATGAGAGTCGCTTCTGCCTTGGTGCCAATGATGGTCGTATGCATGTTTGGCGCCGTGCAGGTGAGCGCCACAATCAGGACTGCATACGACCGAGGCACACAGGGCCAACACCCGGCATCATGGTGTGGGGAGTGATCTCCTACACTGGCCGTACACCTCTGGTGATCGTCGAGAGGACACTGAATAGTGCACGGTACATCCAAACCGTCATCGAACCCATCGTTCTACCATTCCTAGACCGGCAAGGGAACTTGCTGTTCCAACAGGACAATGCACGTCCGCATGTATCCCGTGCCACCCAACGTGCTCTAGAAGGTGTAAGTCAACTACCCTGGCCAGCAAGATCTCCGGATCTGTCCCCCATTGAGCATGTTTGGGACTGGATGAAGCGTCGTCTGACGCGGTCTGCACGTCCAGCACGAACGCTGGTGCAACTGAGGCGCCAGGTGGAAATGGCATCACAAGCCGTTCCACAGGACTACATCCAGCATCTCTACGATCGTCTCCATGGGAGAATAGCAGCCTGCATTGCTGCGAAAGGTGGATACACACTGTACTGGTGCCGACGTTGTGCATGCTCTGTTGCCTGTGTCTATGTGCCTGTGGTTCTGTCAGTGTGATCATGTGATGTATCTGACCCCAGGTATGTGTCAATAAAGTTTCCCCTTCCTGGGACAACGAATTCACGGTGTTCTTATTTCAATTTCCAGGAGTGTATTATACTTCCAAAAAACTGGTAGAATTTTATGTATCACATTATGTGGTATCATAAAATCTGCTTGTACAAAGGCAAGAAATATTTAAGTCCACTCATTAAGTTATTTTCATTAAATAAGATTAACAAAAGTTGTGCATACCATTTCAGTCATTTTGTTCTCATAGTTTTGCAGCATTGTGAGCAAAATCAAGTTACGGCCTGCATCAGCTCCATACTTCACGGGAAGGTGCGATACAGTCTCTGCACTTGCCATCTGCACTAAGTTCCGGGGACAGTAATCCAGCACAGTGTACGTCTCCTCACTGCAAAAGTAGTTGATAAAACATAGAAGTTTAAATGTTATTGCCTCCGCTAAACACAATTCAGAACATTTCATCTTTTTAATTTTGTCGATGACACAGTCAGTGTGCCATATGAAGGTAACTTTTCCTTTCTTTTGGAAAGTTTACTGAGGGAGATGGTGCAGTGGTAAATACACTGTACTCTTAATTGGAATTGGCAGCTCAAATATCCACCCAACCAACCAGAGTTAGGTTGTCTCTGATTCCCAACAAATGCAGTACCAGTTTCCCAATCCAGATGTTTGCTTTATCTCTAATTACCTAATAAAATTAGTACATTATTAATGTTACTTAGCCACATTAAAACAGCAGCTATTTGACGTACAAATAACAGAAAACTAGAAGTTAACATATAAGTGACAAATTTTTGGACTCCTGTTTAACAATTACTGCACACAACATTTTGACAGTGGCTGCCTTTTTATGAACAGTGTGCAGAAATGGTAAGTGACTCAACATTCTTTTCATATCAATTTCCTACCCTTAATTTTCTGTTTATCATTCACATTTGGTCCTAAGAAGGGAAAAAAGATTAGGGTTTAATATTCTGTCACTGAAAAGGTCATTACAGATGGAGCACAAGTTCAGTTTTGAGGAAAGAAATTGGCCCTGTCCTTTTTGAGGGAATCATGCTTGCTGTAGTGGTTTCCATAGGATCACTGAAGTGCTGTCGAGCTTGGCTAGCACTTGGATGGGTCACTGTCTGGGTCTTCCAAGTGCTGTTGGCAAGCAGGGTGCTCTCAGCCCTTGTGAGGCCAATTGAAAGGCTACTTGACTGAAAAGTAGCAACACCGTGACAGGAAACTGACAACAGCTGCGAGAGCAGTGTACTGACCACATATTCCTCCATTTCCACATCCAGTGGTGCCAACGGGCTGAGGATGACATGGCAGCTGATCAGTACCATTAGGCCTTTAAAGCCTGTTTGGATGGCTGGAAGCCACATTACAGGACTGACTTGTTAGATGGATTTCTTGGCTCTGTATTTTGAATATTTCACTTTCTTTTACCAAAAATGTTCATTATATATGGTAACTATTCTTATAATACATTAGGCCTCCATCCATTTTTCTTGGCTCTCCAATACTGTTCTCAAACAATACCATTCCATTTAGGGACTACTCCTTGCTTAAGTATCTCACTCCCCAGTGCTATGACTTTCTCAAGTCCAGTCGTGAAATTAGGTCCTCTCTCCCAGAGAGAGAGAGAGAGAGAGAGAGAGAGAGAGAGTATATTGTATATTAGCACTGAGGTCCAGCAGATATGAGAAGAGTTACATCTCTAGTGTATTCACTTTGAATCAGCCAATGGTTTCAAATTACTTCCCTTCTTTGCAACATCTTCCTTTACACTACAACTTTCTCACCTCTGAAGGTAGATTTTTTCTTATTTCCAATGGATTAATATTAATATTTCACCAGAAAATACATTAAACTTGTACATTTTAGAATGATGTCCCCTTTTACTAAAGAGATGAAAGAGTATTTCTTCAATTTTTAACCTACTGCTTCAACACAACCGTGCAATTCCCACTCAGTACTGTTCTATGATGTAAGCTTCTGTGGCAATGCACCTAAGTTCAGACAAATAATTACTCTACACAACAGTACAGTATAAATATTATGTAGCGTTGTTAACTGACCGTCTTGCAGAAGCTTCTTCAGGGCCCTTGCCATTCTTTTATTTCCATGCCAATCTATTTACTTCCTAGTGGTATATGCAGTTAATGATAAGACGGACTTTTGAATGAGAACTATAAAACAGACAACCACACTACTAGAAGTAAATAGAATTTCCATTCAGACTAAGCATATCTGTCAAGATTTCATAATAGAACTTTATTTTCTGCTATAGCAGTCTATAATAAACACCAGTTAACATCAGATAGGAAATTGGAAATCCCCATATGACATTTTCCACATTAACAGGTTTTACTTTCACCAGTATATAGACAGCCAACATTGTTGTGTATAAAGTTAAAGATATACAAAGGCAAGTCAAAACCTTTAAGTAATTTTTAGAAATAAACATTTGATTGAGAACAATATTGCAAGAAACCATCACTTCTCCTTATTCTTCCTTCAACTTCCATGCATTTGGTCCATCTCTCCACAAGTTTCCTAATTTAGTCCTGCAAGGAATTCTGTGGTGCCATGCAATCCACTCTCACACCCCCTCCAAACCTTGTCAGTTGATAACAGCTTTGATTTACACAGGTGTGCCTTCATCAGACCAAAAGAATGGAAATCACTTGGAGCTGTGTCAGAATTGTATGATGGGTCCCCAGGACCTCAAAACCAAGGTTTTGAGTGCCACAGATTGTTTGCCCAGCTGTATGAGGGTGGACATTTTCCTGAAGCAAAATCACACCTTTTAAAAGCCTCCCTCTCTGCTTTCATTTTGGGCCTCAGTTCTTACAGTAGCTGTCACTATTCACTGTATGAGTGTAGAGAATCAACAGTAAACATTTCATATAACAAAACACTTCAACTTTACTGCAGAAGCTGCACTTTGGAACATTTTTGCTGTAAGTGCAAATGGATGTTGCCACAACACATTCTTCCACTTATTTGTGGTTCATACTGATAGACCCACATGTCACGAATGGCTACTATGGGACTGAGAAAGACGTGTCCTTCCTTTTCAAAATGCCTTAAACGAGATTTCAACACTTCCAAATTTTCCACTTGAAATGGTATGCAATTAGTACAAACAATGTGACAATTTATAGATTCAAGGACAACTGCAAATGCTGAACCATGGGTAATATTTAAATCGTATGCAATATCATCAATTCAGGTTTGAATAGAATTACTAATCATTCGTTCATTAAACTGGATGACCTTCCCAAATGCTCTTTGTTGCCGACAGATAAGTATCCACTTTTAAAGCAAGTTATTCACTCATGAATTTTGCATTTAATAAAACAGTTTTCTCTATAACGCAGCTGCTTTCTACTAATAAGCTTCACAACTTTAGTCCCTTTGGCCGCTCATTGCCCCCTTGGCGTACACAGATAAGGGACACTCTTAATAAAATGTTATATAATCATTAGGAACATAGCTATTTATTGCACCAACACTACTAACGTACAAGAACAACAGTAATGTTAAGGTATGTCAGTGGTGTCAACCAACTGAGCAGGAAAAAAGGACTTTACTTACTGAATTGCCTCAAACTTAGTTTGAAGTGGTGGATAAGAACAACAGCTGAGCAGTGCAAAAGGAAAATCATTGATTTTTTTTGAATTTTCCCCTCTTCCCACTTGTTGCAACTACTTCCTCTCCACTGAAGATTTTATTTTTTTCTGCTAAGATATACAGGGTGAGTCAGCAGGAAAGGTACAGGCTTTGAGGTATGATAATATAAGTGATTCTGAACAAAAAACTTCATATCGACATATGCCCTATTGCGAATGTTTTCTGAGATAGAACATATTTAATAATACTTTGTTACTTATTTTCTGTGTTATTCAAACATCATTGTTGTTCACAACATACAACAGCAGTGTAGAGGAAGCCGAGATGAACAGTTTGATACAGAACACTTGTTTCCCATCAGGTTGGGAAACTACTTCAAATTGAGCTACAAAGAGTATCTAAGATACAGAGCATGCATGGTGCATCGCATCAGATTTTCAGTATCCTCACGCTGTCTTTGTGCAAACTGTAAATCCTAGAGAAACATGAATAGGTCCTTTAAATTTGTTCTGCGACGTGTTTACGCTGGAGTGTGTGACCTTCGAGTGATTCCAGAAATTGTACAAGAGTGATACTACATGTCTTCTATCTCAGAAACCATTCACAGTAGGGTATATGTTCATACAAAGCTTTTCGTTCATCCTCCTGACTCACCCTGTATATTAATAACACAATTTGGAAATGATTCCCATGATTGTATGTGAGCAGATTATTCTAGATTGCTGTTAAACTACACAAAAGTAATCTACATTCATTATTTCTGCCAATTAATGTATAATATGATTTGTCCACATTCCTGAAGGGATTAATGGAGCACAATATGTGAACAAATGAGAGTTTCGCCAGGTGTCGTCCTACTGCAGATCTTGTGTCCTGGGCTTCATGTAACTTTGAACTGAATTATTAAACTTTAACTTTAGCATACAATCGAAACTAATACTGTCAATTTTGGAAGCTGTAAGTTACACAGAGTAGTTGTGATAACTTTAAGAAATGTGCTTACCTTTTTTTCTTTGTGACAATGAGAAGATCTGTGAACAGGAACAGATGTAATGGAATCTTGCCAAGTCGTTTCCCAAAGGTCAGCTTGTCGTCTCCACGCCATACGAGCTGAGTCACTTCACCAGACCGCACCAGCCACCGGGAGCTTGAAATAATGGGCAGAGGCCGAACGTCCCGCCCGAATTCCAACTGGCGACTGAGGATAAGAATCTCCTCCATGCGTTCCATACGGCGGGCACCCTCGTTACATTCGTGAACCACCTGTAAATTACATGTTTCTGTTGTCATGTTTTAAAACCATTAGAAAATATTTAGCTCCAAAAGTAAGATGTCCAAGGCACCAACCTTGTTAAGCGCAGCAAGTGCAATTTCGCATGAACGGTACTCCGAATCTTCGGGATCGAGTTTGGCCAACACGGCATCCACCAAAAGTGGTAGTCGCGTGATCCTCTGCATTGGCAGCATCAGGAATGAGTGTAAAGTCAGCATCTGACAACCGGGACTCGATTCCAGCTTTTTCAGGGCTTCAGCAAACTTCCCATGTTGCTCCCTGCATTTTAACATTATTGTTTTGACATCTACAACATTACTCGAAAAATCTTTACAACACTGTATTTAAATCTACTACACCATTGCTGGAATAAATCTGTACTGTAATGTTATAAAGGCCCATTATCTAATCAGATTTTTTTCAAATAATGGTTACCAGATATTAATTTAATCCTAGTGAAGGCAGTGATGGTGGTGGTGGTCATGTATACTAAGTCATGCCAAAACTTAGGAAAGTACATCATCTTTATTTGTTCTGGTATCAATCCCCATAGTAAGTAAATGCATTTTTTCAAACAATGGAAAATTTAGAATGCAATAATG